>NW_012323532.1:0-1489 GCF_000151885.1 Dipodomys ordii
AACACAGCGTGGGACAACGCGGGAGACAGCGGGGGACACAGCGAGGACACAGCGGGTCACAGCGGGGACACAGCGGGACACAGCGGGGGACACAACGACGACACAGCAGGACACAGCGGGGGACACAGCGGGGGACACAGCGGAACTCAGCGGGGAACACTGGGGGGACACAGCGGGTCACAGCGGGGACAAAGCGGGAGACACAGCGGGGAACAGAGCAGGACACAGCGGGGGACACAGCGAGGACACAGCGGGTCACAGCGGGGACACAGCGGGGACTCAGCGGGGACACAGTGGGGGACAAACGGGACACCACGGAACACAGCGGGACACAGCAGACACAGCGGGGACAATGCGGGCATACAGCGGGCAACAGCGGGGGCACAGCAGGACACAGCAGGGGACAGAGCGGGGGACACACCAGGACACAACGGGGACAAAGTGGGACTCAGCGGGGGACACAGCAGGGGACAAAGCGGAACACCACGGGACACAGTGTGACACAGCGGGACACAGCGGGGACACTGCGGGGACACAGCGGGACAAAGCAGGGGACACAGCGGGACACAACGGGACATAGCGGGGGACACAGCAGGGGACAGCGGGGAACAGAGAGGGGACACAGCGTGACACAGGGGTGACACAGCTAGACACAGCAGGGTACACAGCGGGACACAGCGGGCACACAGCGGGGACACAGCGGGGCACAGTGGGACACAGTGGGGACAGAGCGGTGGACACAGCAGTGGACACATCGGGGGACACAGAGGGGACACAGTGGGACACAGCGGGGGACACAGCGAGGACACATTGGGACACAGCGGGGACACAGCGGGACTCAGCGGGGGACACAGCAGTACACAGTGGGACACAGCAGGACACAGCGGGGGACACAGTGGGACAGAGCAGGGTACACAGCAGGGGACACAGAGGGACACAGCGGGACACAGCGGCGGACACAGCGAGGACAAATTGGGACACAGAGGGGACACAGCTGGACTCAGTGGGGGACACAGCAGGACACAGCATTACACAGCGGAACACACCGGGACACAGCGGGGGACACAGTGGGACAGAGCAAGGTACACAGCAGGAGACACAGAGGGACCCAGCGGGACACAGCGGGGGACACAGGGAGGACACTGCGGGACACTGCGGGAGACACAGCGAGGACACAGTGTGACACAGCGGAACACAGCAGGACACAGTTGGGACACAGCAGGGGACACAGCGGGACAAAATGGGGGACACAGCGGGACACAGCGGGAGACAGCATTGAACACAGGAGGCGATAGCGGGGGACAGAGAGGGGACACAGCAGAACACAGCGGTGACACAACTGGACACAGCTGGGTACACAGCGGGACATAGAGGACACACAGCGGGACACAGTGGGACACAGCGGGGAACTCACCGGGACACAGCGGGGGACACAACAAGGACACAGCGGAACACTGTGCGAGACACAGCGAGGACACATCCGGACCCA
>NW_012323533.1:0-1489 GCF_000151885.1 Dipodomys ordii
TCAAGTAGGAGAAGGAGAGGAGAGCAGCAGAAGCAATAGGAGAAGCAGAAGGAGAAGCAGAAGCATAAGGAGAAGCAGAAAGAGAAGCAGTAGAAGCAGAAGAAGCAGGAATAGCAGAAGCAAAAGAAAGAGAAGAAGAAGAAGAAGAAGAAGAAGAAGAAGAAGAAGAAGAAGAAGAAGAAGAAGAAGAAGAAGAAGAAGAAGAAGAAGAAGAAGAAGAAGAAGAAGAAGAAGAAGAAGAAGGAGAAGGAGAAGCATAAGGAGAAGCAGTAGAAGCAGAAGAAGCAGAAGAAAAAGAATAAGCATAAGAAGCAGAATCAGAGGGAGAAGCAGAAGGAGAAGGAGCAGCAGAAGGAGAAGCAGAAGCAGAAAGAGAAGCAGAAACAGAAGGAGAACAAGAAGGAGAAGCAGGAGAATCAGAAGAAGTAGAAGTAGAAGCAGAAAGAGAAGGAGAAGAAGGAGAAGCAGAAGTAGAATCAGAAGAAACAGAAGAAGAAGCAGCAGAAGAAACAGAAGCAAAAGAAACAGAAGAAGGAGAAGAGCAGAAGCAGAAGCAGAAGGAGAAGCAGAAGAAGTAGGAGAAGCAGAAAGAGAAGCAGGAGAAGCAGAAGAAGCAGGAGAAGCAGAAGCATAAGAAACAGAAGAAGCCGAAGAATCAGAAGCAGAATCTGAAGCAGAAGGAGAAACAGAAGAAGCACAATCTGAAGCAGAAGCAGAAGAAACAGAAATAGTAGAATAAACAGAAGCAGAAGCAGCAGGAGAAGCAGAAGATGAAGAAGGAGAAGGCAAAAGAGATGGAGTAGGAGTAGGAGAAGCAGAAGGATAAGCAGAAGCAGAAAGAGAAGCAGAAGGAGAAGCAGCACGAGAAGCAGGAGAAGCAGAAGAAGCAGAAGCAGGAGAAGCAGAAGCAGAAGAAGACGCAGAAGCAGAATGAGAAGCAGAAGGAGAAATTGAAGCAGAAGGAGAAGCAGAAGAAGAAGGAGAAGGAGAGGGAGAAGCAGAAAGAGAAGCAGAACGAGAAGCAGGACAAGCAGCAGCAGGAGAAGCAGAAGCAGAAGAAACAGAAGAAGGAGAAGAAGCAGAAGCAGAAGGAAAAGCAGAAACAGAAGGAAAAGCAGAAGGAGAAGCAGAAGCAGCAGCAGGAGAAGCAGAAGCAGAAGAAGTCGAAGAAGCAGAAGCAGAACCTGAAGCAGAAGGAGAAGCAGGAGACGGGGAAGAAGCAGAATCTGGAGAAGCAGAAGGAGAAGCAGAAGCAGAAAGAGAAGCAAAAGCAGAAGGAGAAGTAGAAGACACAGAAGAAGCAGACGCAGTAGCAGAAGCAGCAGAAGATGCTGAAGCAGAAGGAGAAGCAGAAGGAAATTCAGAATAATGAGAAGGAGAAGGAGAAGGAGAAACAGAAGGAGAAGCAGAAAGAGAAGCAGAAGAAGGATCAGGAGAAGGAAAAGCAGCAGGAGAAGCAGAAAGAGCAGCAGATGGAGAAACAGGTGAT
>NW_012323535.1:0-1489 GCF_000151885.1 Dipodomys ordii
ATCAGTCCCCGCTGTGTCCCTCTGTGTCCTCGCTGGGTCCCCCGCTGTCTCCCGCTCTGTCCCCCGCTGTGTGTCACGCTTTATCCCGTCTGTGTCCCACTTTGTCCTGCTGTGTCCCGCTGTGTCCACCACTGTGTCCCTTTGTGTCCCCAGCTGTGTAACCCGCTGTGTAACGCTGTGAATCCCGCTGTATCAAGGCTGTGTCCCGCTGGGTCCCGCTGTATCCTTGCTCTGTTATTCGTGGTGTCCCCCTCTGTCCACCACTGTGTCCCCTGCTCTGTCCTACTGTGTCCCCCGCTGTGTCCCGTTTTGTCCCGCTGTGTCCCCCACTGTGTCCCTGCTGTGTCCCTGCTGTGTCCCAGCTGTGTCACGCTGTGTTCTGCTGTGTCCCGTTGTGTCCCGCTGTAACCCTGCTGAGTCCCCCTGTGTCCCCGCTGTGTCCTGTTGTGTCGTCGCTCTGTCCTCCGCTGTGTCCCGCTGTGTCCTCTGCTGTGTCCCGCTGTGTCACTCTGTGTCCCGCTGTATCCCGCTGTGACCCCGCTGAGTCCCCGCTGTGTCCCCTGCTGTCTCCCACTCTGTCCCCCGCTGTGTCTCACGCTTTGTCCCCGCTGTGTCCCACTGTATCCCGCTGTGTCCCGCTGTGCCCACACTGTGTCCTGTTGTGTCCACAGCTGTGTACCACGGTGTGTAACGCTGTGTCCCCACTGTATCTACGCTGTTCCTCGCTGTGTCCCCCGCTGTGTCCCCCGCTGTGTCCCACTGTGTCCTCACTGTGTCCCCCTCTGTGTCCCGCTGTGTCCCCCGCTATGTCCCGCTGTGTCCAGCTGTGTCCCGCTCTGTCCCCGCTTTGTGCCCGCTGTGTCCCGCTGTGTACTCCGTTGTGTCCAGCTGTGTCACCGCTGTGTCCCGCTGTGTCCTCTCTTTGTCTCCACTGTCCCCCGCTGTGTCCCCCGCTGTGTCCCGCTGTGTCCGGCTGTGTCCCCCGCTTTGTCCCACTGTGTCGATGCAGTGTTCCCTCTGTGTCCTGCTGTGTCACACTGTGTCCCATGGTGTCCCGCTTTTTTCCCCGCTGTTTCCCCCTCTGAGTCCCCTTTGTGTCCCCACTGTGTCCCGCTGTGTCCCGCTGTGTCCTAGCTGTGTCCCCCGCTGTGTCCCGCTGTGTCCCCGCTGGGACACAAGCTGTGTCCTGCTGTGTCCCGCTGTGTACCCCGCTGTGTCCCACTATGTTCCCGCAATGTCCCCGCTGTGTCCCGCTGTGTCCCACTGTGTCCTCGCTGTATCCCCCGCTGTGCCCCGTTGAGTCCCCAGCTGTGTACCCCGCTCTGTCCCGCTGTGTCCCCGTTGTAATGACGCTGTGTCCCGCTGTGTCCTCGCTGTGTTCCCCACTGTGTCCCGCAGTGTCCCCCGCTGTGTCCTAGCTGTGTCCCAGCTGTGTCCAACTGTGTCCTAGCTGGGTCCCCCGCTGTGTCCTACTTTGTCACCTGCTGTG
>NW_012323536.1:0-1489 GCF_000151885.1 Dipodomys ordii
TCTGGAGAAGCAGAATGAGAAGCTGAAGGAGTAGCAGAAGCAGAAAGAGAATCAAAAGGAGAAGGAGAAGCGGAAGAATCTGAAGAAGCATAAGCAGTAGCAGTTGCAGCAGAAGCAGAAGGAGAAGCAAAAGTAAAAGCAGAAGAACGAGAAGGAGAAGGAGAAACAGACGAGAAGGAGAAGGAGAAACAGAAGGAGAAACAGAAGGAGAAGCAGAAGGAGAAACAGAAGCAGAAGAAGCAGCAGAAGGAGAAGCAGAAGCAGAAGAAGATGCAGAAGGAGAAGCAGGAGAAGCAGAAGAAGCAGAAGCAGAAGGAGAAGGAGAAGTAGGAGAATGAGAAGGAAGAGCCGCAGAAGCAATAGGAGAAGCAGAAGGAGAAGCAGAAGCAGAAAGAGAAGCAGTAGAAGAAGAAGAAGCAGGAAAAGCAGAAGCAGCAGAAAGAGAAGAAGAAGAAGAAGAAGAAGAAGAAGAAGAAGAAGAAGAAGAAGAAGAAGAAGAAGAAGAAGAAGAAGAAGAAGAAGAAGAAGAAGAAGACGAAGAAGAAGAAGAAGAAGAAGACGAAGAAGAAGAAGAAGAAGAAGAAGAAGAAGAAGAAGAAGAAGAAGAAGAAGAAGAAGAAGAAGAAGAAGATGAAGAAGAAGAAGACGAAGAAGAAGAAGAAGAAGAAGACGAAGAAGAAGAAGAAGAAGAAGAAGAAGAAGAAGATGAAGAAGATGAAGAAGAAGAAGAAGAAGAAGAAGAAGAAGAAGAAGAAGAAGAAGAAGAAGAAGAAGAAGAGGAAGAAGAAGAAGAAGAAGGAGAAGGAGAAGAAGAAGGAGAAGGAGAAGAAGAAGGAGAAGGAGAAGCATAAGGAGAAGCATAAGGAGAAGCATAAGGAGAAGCAGTAGATGCAGGAGAAGCAGAAGAAATAGAATAAGCAAAAGAAGCAGAAGCAGAAGCAGTGGGAGAAGCAGAAGAAGGAGAAGGAGAAGGAGCAGCAGAAGGAGAAGCAGAAGCAGAAAGAGAAGCAGAAACAGAAGGAGAACAAAAGGAGAAGCAGGAGAATCAGAAGAAGCAGAAGTAGAAAGAGAAAGAGAAGTAGAAGAAGGAGAAGCAGAAGTAGAATCAGAAGAAACAGAATAAGAAGAAGAAGAAGAAACAGAAGCAAAAGAAACAGAAGAAGGAGAAGAGCAGAAGCAGAAGGAAAAGCAGAAGGAGATGGAGAAGCAGAAAGAGAAGCAGGAGAAGCTGAAGAATCAGGAGAAGAAGAAGCAGAAGAAACAGGAGAAGCCGAAGAAGCAGAAGCAGAATCTGAAGCAGAAGGAGAAACAGAAGCAGCACAATCTGAAGCAGAAGCAGAAGAAACAGAAATAGTAGAATAAGCAGAAGCAGAAGCACCAGGAGAAGCAGAAGAAGAAGAAGTAGAAGGCCAAAGAGAAGGATTAGGAGTAGGAGAAGCAAAAGGATAAGCAGAACCAGAAAGAGACGCAGAAGGAGAAGCAGCTCGAG
>NW_012323537.1:0-1489 GCF_000151885.1 Dipodomys ordii
CAGTCATTCACTCAGTCATTCAATCATCATCACCAGTGCAGTGGGAGTGAGCGTTGGAGCATCCACATACATATAGGTTGCTATGATTCATTATGTATCATCATTTGGTTTTCTCCTGTTGTCGCCACGACGACGGGGAGGGGGGGCGGGCGGGGTTTCGACCGCCAGCCAACGTGTTGCAGAGGGGGAGGGGGAGGGTTAGGAGTCGCTCGTTCCCTGGATAGATCCGTCTCCCCTCCTCTCCACCATTCTCTTCCTCCCCACTCCCCCCGCCGCCCCCCGCCTTCGGGCTTCCCTGGAGTCCTGCTCCTAATTATCTCTTTAATATCTCTTTATCTTCTAGCCCCTGCTTCCTGACCGGATGGTGATATCTGAAGCACTCAGCGGCAACCAGACAGCCAGAGGGGAACGCGAGCCATCCATGCAGGTGGCGTAACCGTCCATCCTCACCCCGCCCCCGCAGGCGATTACTCGACCACGACCCCGACCTCCGACCCCCCCCCGCACCAATATCCACAACCCTACCCTCAGAACAAAATAAAACAAATTTGCTTGAATCTCACGCTGCCTTTTGTTTGTAATTGACGCAATAGGCGAAGGGGAGGGATCTCATTTCTCGTGCCTGACGGGGGGGGGAGTGGGGAGGGGCGGGGGAATTGGAGAGGAGAGAAGAGGGGGCAGAGGGCATCTCAGTGTATCTGTGTGTGTGCGTGCGTGCATCTTTGAGGAAACTCAAAGATTGGACGCGACAGAGCATATATGTAGTCCAGCCGGACCAATTCACCACGTCTCTGTCTCTTGTCTCTCTGTTTCTGTTTCTCTATTTCTCTCTCTGTGTCTCTCTTTGTCTCTGTCTGTCTGTCTGTCTGTCTGTCTGTCTGTCTCTCTCTCTCTCTCGTTTTATTCTCTCTCCCGCCCGCCCGCCCGCACTCCCTCCCTCCTTTTCCTCTCGACTTGCCAGTCAATCCTGGGGCTTGAGCTACTGTACTGGCGCTCCAACACACAACGGTCCCACTCCGAGCCTGCCTGCCTGCCTGCCTGCCTATGCATGGGCCCCATACTCCAACGAGGCACATCATCATCCCCACCCCACCCCTTCTCTGAAAAGAAGGCAGTCTCTCTCGGGGCCAGCCAGCCTGGGCCGGTTTTCTCAGTCAGTCAGTGCGTGGTTGGTTTTTTTTTTCCCCCATGCATTTCATGAGAGAAAACTGCAATTCACAAAACCACCGCTAGAGGGCGCGCGTTCGCCGTCGACAAGGTGGATGGGGCGGCGGGAGGGGCAAAACACGGGTCGGGTCAGTCACTCACTCAGTCAGTCAGTCCTCACCTACCCGGCAGTGGGGAGTGAGAGTTCTGACATACACATACATATAGGTTGTTATGATTCATTATTATCATCATTTGCTTTTCCTCTGTCGTAGCCATGACGACGGGGAGGGGGGAGGGCGTGGTTTCGACCGCCAGCCGACGTGTTGCGGAGGGGGAGGGG
>NW_012323538.1:0-1489 GCF_000151885.1 Dipodomys ordii
GGAGAAGCTGAAAAAGAAGCAGGTAAATCGGAAGAAGAAGAAGCAGAAGGAGAAGCAAAAGGTGAATTAGAAGAAGGAGAAGGAGAAGTAGAAGTAGAAGAAGATGCAGAATGAGAAGCAGGAGAAGCAGAAGAAGCTGAAGCAGAAGCAGGATAAGTAGAAGAAGCTGAAGCAAAAGGAGAAGCAAAAGATTTTTTAGGAGAAGGAGAAGCAGAAGCAGCAGAAGAAGCATATAGACAAGCTCAAACAGAAGGAGATGCAGAAGGAGAAGCTTGAGAAGCAGAAGAAACAGAAGCTGAAGGAGAAGCAGAAGTAGAAGAAGGATAAGGAGGAGAAGCAGAAGCAGAAAGAGAAGCAGAAGCGGAATGAGAATCAGAAACAGAAGCAGTTGAAGCACAAGAAGCAGAAACAGGAGAAGTTTAAAGAGAAGAAGCAGAAGAAGCAGAAACAGAAGCAGAAGTAGAAGCAGAAGCAGAAGGAGAAGCAGCAGAAGAAGTAGAATTTGAAATTCAGGCAGGAGAAACAGAAGAAGCAGAAGCAGAAGGAGAAGCAAAAAGAGAAGCAGAAGGAGAAGGAGAAGAAGGAGAAGCAGCAGAAGAAGCAGAAAAACAAGGAGGAGAAGCAGAAGCAGAAAGAGAAGTAAAAGAGAAGTAAAAGCTGAAGAAGCAGCATAAGAAGCAGAAGCAGGAGAAGAAGAAGCAGAAGAAAAAGAAGAAGCATAAGAAGCAGAACCAGAAGCAGAGGGAGAAACAGAAGAAGGAGAAGGAGCAGCAGAAGGTGAAGCAGAAGGAGATGAAGAAGCAGAAAGAGAAGCAGAAACAGAAGGAGAAGAAGAAGGATTAGTTGGAGAACCAGAAGAAGCAGAAGCAGAAAGAGAAGCAGAAGAAGGAGAAGGAGAAGCAGAAGCAGAGGAAAGGAAGGAGAAGCAGAAGAAGCAGAAGCGGGAGAAGCAGAAGAAGAAGAAGAAACAGAAGAAGGAGAAGGAGCAGAAGGAGAAGCAGAAACAGAAGGAGCCGAAGAAGCAGAAGCAGGACCTGAAGCAGAAGAAACAGAACAAGCAGAAGAAGCAGAAGCAGAAGCAGAACGAGAAGCAGAAGAAGAAGAAGAAGAAGGAGAAGGAGAAAGAGAAGGATTAGGAGTAGGAAGAGCAGAAGGAGAATCAGAAGCAGAACGAGAAGCTAAAGGAGCAGCAGAAGGAGAAGCAGAAGGAGAATCAGAAGGAGAAGCAGAAGAAGGAGAAGCAGAAGCAGAAGAAGCAGCAGAAGGAGAAGCAGAACTAGAAGAAGATGCAGAAGGAGATGCAGGAGTAGCAGAAGAAGCAAAAGCAGGAGAAGCAGAAGAAGGAGAAGGAGAAGGAGAAGGAAGGGCAGCAGAAGGAATAGGAGAAGCAGATGAGAAGCAGAAGCAGAATGAGAAGCAGAAAAGAGAAACCAGTAGAAAGCAGATGAAGCAGAAAAGCACATGCAGACGAAGAGAAGAAGAAGAATTT
>NW_012323539.1:0-1488 GCF_000151885.1 Dipodomys ordii
GCACAGGGACTTATCTCGTGTTTTGAGAATTGTGCCCTTTCCCTTACGTCACAACTCATTTATTTATCATTGAGCTCAGAAGCCACGGGAGGAACCTAAACCGCACTGCTCCCAGCCTGCCAGAAGTCATACATGTGTCGTGAAGTGCTCTTATCGAGCTGCAATTCCAAGAATGTACAAAGCCTCCCCCCCGCCTCCCCCCGCCTTTGGGCTTCCCTGGAGTCCTGCTCCTAATTATCTCTTTAATATCTCTTTATCTTCCAGCCCCTGCTTCCTGACAGGATGGTGATATCTGAAGCACTCAGCGGCAACCAGACAGCCAGAGGGGAACGCGAGCCATCCATGCAGGTGGCGTAACTGTCCATCCTCACCCCACCCCGCAGGCGATTACTCGACCACGACCACGACCTCCGACCCCCCCCCGCACCAAAATCCACAACCCTACCCTCGGAACAAAATAAAACAAATTTGCTTGAATCTCACGCTGCCTTTTGTTTGTAATTGACGCAATAGGCGAAGGGGAGGGATCTCATTTCTGGTGCGTGAAGGGGGGGGAGGGGGGAGGGGGCTGGGGAATTGGAGAGGAGAGAAGAGGGGGCAGAGGGCATCTCAGTGTATCTGTGTGTGTGCGTGCGTGCATCTTTGAGGAAACTCAAAGATCGGACGCGACAGAGCATGTATGTAGTCCAGCCGGACCAATTCACCACGTCTCTGTCTCTTGTCTCTCTGTTTCTGTTTCTCTATTTCTCTCTGTGTGTCTCTCTTTGTCTCTGTCTGTCTGTCTGTCTGTCTGTCTGTCTGTCTGTCTGTCTCTCTCTCTCTCTCTCTCCCGCCCGCACGCCCGCACTCCCTCCCTCCTTTTCCTCTCGACTTGCCAGTCAATCCTGGGGCTTGAGCTACTGTACTGGCGCTCCAACACACAACGGTCCCACTCCCAGCCTGCCTGCCTGCCTGCCTGCCTATGCATGGGCCCCATACTCCAACGACTGCCTATGCACGGGCTCCACACTCCAACGAGGCACATCACCCCACCCCTTCTCTGAAAAGAAGGCTGTCTCTCTCGGGGCCAGCCAGCCTGGGCCGGTTTTCTCAGTCAGTCAGTGCGTGGTTTGTTTGTTCTTTTTTTTCCCCCATGCATTTCATGAGAGAAAACTGCAATTCACAAAACCACCACTAGATGGCGCGCCTTCGCGGTCGACAAGGTGGATGGGGCGGCGGGAGGGGCAAAACACGGGTCGGGTCAGTCACTCACTCAGTCAGTCAGTCCTCACCTACCCGGCAGTGGGGAGTGAGAGTTCTGACATACACATACATATAGGTTGTTATGATTCATTATTATCATCATTTGCTTTTCCTCTGTCGTAGCCATGACGACGGGGAGGGGGGAGGGCGGGGTTTCGACCGCCAGCCGACGTGTTGCGGAGGGGGAGGGGGAGGGGGAGGAGTCGCTCGTTCCCTGGATAGATCCGTCTCCCCTCCTCTCCACCA
>NW_012323540.1:0-1488 GCF_000151885.1 Dipodomys ordii
TATGATAAAAATTTCTCACCACTTCGAATTTTGCGTTACACGTCTATAATTTTAACTTTCTGAAAAAAGGAAAAGGGAAAATTATTTTTTAGTTCAGTCCCAGGTTTCTTGGGTTCGGGCAGCACATTCTCTTTTTTATTAAAACAAAAAAAAAAAAAAAGATATACCGATCGAGATCAAGAATAATAATGAGCGGAAAAGTCCGCTTTCGATTATTTTTTTGAAGAATTGGAGGGCATGAATGAACATGCCCCCCCCCGCCTTCGGGCTTCCCTGGAGTCCTGCTCCTAATTATCTCTTTAATATCTCTTTATCTTCCAGCCCCTGCTTCCTGACCGGATGGTGATATCTGAAGCACTCAGTGGCAACCAGACAGCCAGAGGGGAACGCGAGCCATCCATGCAGGTGGCGTAACCGTCCATCCTCACCCCCCCCCGCAGGCGATTACTCGACCACGACCACTACCTCCGAACCCCCACCCCCCGCACCAAAATCCACAACCCTACCCTCGGAACAAAATAAAACAAATTTGCTTGAATCTCACGCTGCCTTTTGTTTGTAATTGACGACGCAATAGGCGAAGGGGAGGGATCTCATTTCTGGTGCCTGACGGGGGGGGGATGGGGGAGGGGGCGGGGGAATTGGAGAGGAGAGAATAGGACAGAGGGCATCTCCGTGTATCTGTGTGTGCGTGCGTGCATCTTTGAGGAAACTCAAAGATCGGACGCGACAGAGCATGTATGTAGTCCAGCCGGACCAATTCACCACGTCTCTGTCTCTTGTCTCTCCGTTTCTGTTTCTCTATTTCTCTCTCTGTGTCTTTGTCTCTGTCTCTCTGTCTGACTCTCTCTCTCTCTCTCTCTCTCGTTTGAATTCTCTCGCCCGCCCGCCCCCCCGCCCGCACTCCCTCCCTCCTTTCCCTCTCGACTTGCCAGTGAATCCTGGGGCTTGAGCTACTGTACTGGCGCTCCAACACACAACGGTCCCACTCCGAGCCTGCCTGCCTGCCTGCCTGCCTATGCATGGGCCCCATACTCCAACGAGGCACATCATCATCCCCACCCCACCCCTTCTCTGAAAAGAAGGCAGTCTCTCTCGGGGCCAGCCAGCCTGGGCCGGTTTTCTCAGTCAGTCAGTGCGTGGTTTGTTTGTTCTTTTTTTTCCCCCATGCATTTCATGAGAGAAAACGGCAATTCACAAAACCACCACTAGATGGCGCGCGTTCGCCGTCGACAAGGTGGATGGGGCGGTGGGAGGGGCAAAACACGGGTCGGGTCAGTCACTCACTCAGTCAGTCAGACAGTCAGTCCTACCTACCCGGCAGTGGGGAGTGAGAGTTCTGACATACACATACATATAGGTTGTTATGATTCATTATTATCATCATTTGCTTTTCCTCTGTCGTAGCCACGACGAAGGGCAGGGGGAGGGCGGGGTTTCGACCGCCAGCTCCGACGTGTTGCGGAGGAGGAGGGGGAGGGGGAGGAG
>NW_012323541.1:0-1488 GCF_000151885.1 Dipodomys ordii
AGACATGAGCTACTGGCGCCTGACTTTCTGTGAGACTCTAGTCACCAAAAAGCCAGAAGTAGAGGTATGGCTCAAGTGGTAGAGCTCTACCCTTGAGCACAAAAGCTGAGGGTCGGTGCCCGGGCCTTGAATTCAAACCCCAAGGCCAGCACTCCATACACACACACACACACACACGCACACGCGTATTACAGTTTTGTCTCAAAGCCTGTACTCATTGGCAGCCTTTCTACACTTGAGCCGTGCCCCAAGCCCTTTTCCCTCTCATTACTTTTCTTTTTTTGTGTCCCCCGCTGTGTCCCACTTTGTCCGGCTGTGTCCCGCTCTGTACCCGCTGTGTCCCTCTGTGTCCCGCTGTGTCCCCGCTGTGTGCCTGCTGTGTCCCGTTGTGTAGCCTGCTGTGTCCCGTTGTGTCGCCCGCTTTGTCCCGCTGTGCCCACTGTGTCCCCGCTGTGTCCCGCTGTATCCCGCTGTGTCCCCGGTGTGTGCCCGCTTTGTCCAGCTGTGTACCCCGCTGTGTCCAGCTATGTCACCGCCTTGTCTCGCTGTGGCCACTCTCTGTGTCCACTGTCCCCTGCTGTGTCCCCCGCTGTGTCCCACTGTGTCCAGGCAGGGTCACTGCTGTTTCCCGCTGTGTCCCGCTGTGTTCCGTGGTGTCCCTCTTTGTCCCCCACTGTGTCCCCCGCTGAGTCCCCGCTGTGTCACCGCTGTGTCCCACTGTTTCCTTGCTGTGTCCCCGCTGTCTCCACCTCTGTCCCCCGCTGTGTCTCACACTTTGTCCCCGCTGTGTCCCACTGTGTCCCGCTGTGCACCCACTGAGTCCCGTTGTGTCTACAACTGTGTACCACGCTGTGTAACGCTGTGTGCCCGCTGTATCGACGCTTTGTCCCGCTGTGTCCCGCTGTGTCCCGCTGTGTGCTCGCTGTGTCCCGCTGTGTACTCCGTTGTGTCCAGCTGTATCACCGCTGTGTCTCGCTTTGGCCCCTCTCTGTCTCTGCTGTCCCCTATTGTGTCCCCCGCTGTGTCCCTCTGTGGCCGCTGTGTCCCCCGCTTTGTCCCGCTGAATCCCCTCTGTGTCGCCGCTGTGTCCCGCTGTGTCCTCGCTGTGTCCCCCGCTGTCTGCCGCTTTGTCCCCGCTGTGTCCCAAGCTGTGTCCCGCTGTGTACCCCGCTGTGTCCCACTATGTTTCCGCAGTGTCCCCGCTGAGTACCGCTGTGTCCCCGCTGTATCGACGCTGTGTCCCGCTGTGTCCCGCTGTGTCCTCGCTGTGTCCCACGCTGTGTTCTGCTGTGGCCTCGCTTTTTTCCCCACTGTGTCCCCCTCTGTGTCCCCCGCTGTGTCCCACTGTGTCCCGCGCTGTGTCCCTGCTATGTCCCGCGGTGTCCCGCTGTGTACTGCTGTGTCCCCCGCTGAGTCCCGCTGTGTCCCCGCTGTGTCCCAATGTGTCCTCGATCTGTCCCCCGCTGTGTACCGCTGTGTCCATCCTGT
>NW_012323542.1:0-1488 GCF_000151885.1 Dipodomys ordii
AAAGATACAGGTTTTATCATATAGTTAGTCACGTGGAGAGCACACCAGGCTAGACAATAGAGCAGACTGGTACGCGTGGCTGAAGCGCGTTTATGTTCAAGGTCGCCAGCGTTTCCAATGATACACGATCATTCATCGTGACCAATTCGGTTTTTACCTTTTCCTACCATCTTTATCGCTGTCGGCGCTCTTGGTGCGAAAAAATAATAGGGATCGATATTATCTCCGATTTCACCATCAATCGCAATGGCATCACCTTCCAGCTCCTCTTCCAGGTAGCAATACGCATCGTACCTCCACATATACCGCTGGTCTGACCTCGCGGAAATGGGGTATCAAGATCATTCAGGGGAACGATCATACAAAAAAAAAAACATCCTCCCCCTCCGCAACACGTCGGCTGGCGGTCGAAACCCCGCCGTCCCCCCTCCCCGTCGTCATGGCTACGACAGAGGAAAAGCAAATGATGATAATAATGAATCATAACAACCTATATGTATGTGTATGTCAGAACTCTCACTCCCCACTGCCGGGTAGGTGAGGACTGACTGACTGAGTGAGTGACTGACCCGACCCTGTTTTGCCCCTCCCGCCGCCCCATCCACCTTGTCGACGGCGAACGCGCGCCATCTAGCGGTGGTTTTGTGAATTGCAGTTTTCTCTCATGAAATGCATGGGGGAAAAAAAAGAACAAACAAACCACGCACTGACTGACTGAGAAAACCGGCCCAGGCTGGCTGGCCCCGAGAGAGACTGCCTTCTTTTCAGAGAAGGGGTGGGGTGGGGATGATGATGTGCCTCGTTGGAGTATGGGGCCCATGCATAGGCAGGCAGGCAGGCAGGCAGGCTCGGAGTGGGACCGTTGTGTGTTGGAGCGCCAGTACAGTAGCTCAAGCCCCAGGATTGACTGGCAAGTCGAGAGGAAAAGGAGGGAGGGGGTGCAGGCGGGCGGGCGGGCGGGAGAGAGAATTCAAACGAGAGAGAGAGACAGACAGACAGACAGACAGACAGACAGACAGACAGACAGAGACAAAGAGAGACACAGAGAGAGAAATAGAGAAACAGAAACGAGAGACAAGAGACAGAGAGTGGTGAAGTGGTCCGGCTGGACTACATACATGCTCTGTCGCGTCCGATCTTTGAGTTTCCTCAAAGATGCACGCACGCACACACACAGATACACTGAGATGCCCTCTGCCCCCTCTTCTCTCCTCTCCAATTCCCCCCCCCCGTCAGGCACCAGAAATGAGATCCCTCCCCTTCGCCTATTGCGTCAATTACAAACAAAAGGCAGCGTGAGATTCAAGCAAATTTGTTTTATTTTGTTCCGAGGTTAGGGTTGTGGATTTTGGTGCGGGGGGGGGTCGGAGGTCGTGGTCGTGGTCGAGTAATCGCCTGCGGGGGGGGTGAGGATGGACGGTTACGCCACCTGCATGGATGGCTCGCGTTCCCCTCTGGCTGTCTGGTTGCCACTGAGTGCTTCAGATA
>NW_012323543.1:0-1488 GCF_000151885.1 Dipodomys ordii
TTGTATCCACAGCTGTGTACCACGCTGTGTAACGCTGTGTCCCCGCTGTATCTAAGCTGTTCCTCGCTGTGTCCCGCTGTGTCCCCCGCTGTGTCCCCCGCTGTGTCCTCGCTGTGTCCCCAGCTGTGTCCCGCTGTGTCCTCACTGGGTCCCCCACTGGGTCCCGCTGGGTCCCCCGCTGTGTCCCACTGTGTCCCGCTGTGTCCCGCTCTGTCCCCGCTGTGTCCCGCTGTGTCCCCCTGTGTGCGTGCTGTGTCCCGCTATGTACTCCGTTGTGTCCAGCTGTTTCACCGCTGTGTCCCCTGCTTTGTCCCGCTTTGTCCCGCTGTGTCCTCGCTGCGTCCCCCGCTGTGTCCCGCTGTGTCCCCCGCTGTGTCCCGCTGTGTCCCGCTGTGTCCCGCTCTGTCCCTGCTGTGTCCCGCTGTGCCCTGCTGTGTCCTCGCTGTGTCCCCCGCTGTCTCCCGCTCTGGCCCTCGCTGTGTCTCACGGTTTGTCCTTGCTTTGTCCCACTGTGTCCCGCTGTGTCCCGCTGTGCCCCCACTGTGTCCCCTTGAGTCCACAGATGTGTACCACACTGTGTAACGCTGTATCCCCGCTGTATCGACGCTGTGTCTCGCTGTGTCCTCGCTGTTGTCCCTGCTGTGTCCCGCAGTGTCCCCCGCTGTGTCCCCCGCTGTGTCCTCGCTGTGTCCCCCGCTGTGTCCCGCTGTTTCCTCGCTGTGTCCCCCGCTGTGTCTGCTGTGTCCCCCGCTGTGTCTGCTGTGTCCTCGCTGTGTCCCGCTCTGTCTCCCCTTGTCCCCGCTGTGTCCCGCTGTGTCCCGTGGTGTCCCGCTTTGTCCCCCGCTGTGTCCCCCGCTGAGTTCCCGCTGTGTCCCCGCCTTGTCCCGCTCTGTCCTCCCTGTGTCCCCCGCTGTGTCCCGCTGTGTCCTCTGCTGTGTCCCGCTGTGTCTACTGCTTTGTTCCTGCTGTGTCCCTCTGTATCCCGCTGTGTCCCCCTGTGTCCTCACTGTGTCCCACGCTGTGTTCCGCTGAGTCCTTGCTGTGTCCCCGATGTGCCCCGTTGTGTCCCCAGCTGTGTACCCCACTGTGGCCCACTGTGTCCCCGCTGTATCGACGCTGTGTCCCGCTGTGTCCCACTGTGTCCTTGCTGTGTCCCCCGCTGTCTCCCGCTCTGTCCCCCGCTGTGTCTCACGCTTTGTCCCCGCTGTGTCCCACTGTGTTCCGCTGTTTCCCGCTGTGTCCCACTGTGTCCTCGCTGTGTCCCCCGCTGTCTCCCGCTCTGTCCCCCGCTGTGTCTCACGCTTTGTCCCAGCTGTGTCCCACTGTGTTCCGCTGTTTCCCGCTGTGCCCGCACTTTGTCCCGTTGTGTCCACAGCTGTGTACCACGCTGTGTAACGCTGTGTCCCCGCCGTATCGACGCTGTGTCCCGCTGGGTCCCGCTGTGTCCTCGCTGTGTTCCCCGCTGTGTCCCGCAGTGTACCCCGCTGT
>NW_012323544.1:0-1488 GCF_000151885.1 Dipodomys ordii
ATCTCCTTCTCCTTCTTCAGCTTCTCCGTATACTTCTGTTTCTTCTGCAATTCAAGATTCTCCATCTGATTCTCCTTCTATTTCTCCTTCTCGTTCTTCAGCTATTCCTTCTGCTTCTCTTTCTGGTTCTGCATCTTCAGCTTCTTCTGCTACTGATTCTGCTTCTTCTGTTTCTTCTGCTTCTCCTTCTGCTTTAGCTTCTCATTCTGCTTCTGCTTCTCCTTCTGGTTCTCCTTCTTCTTCTCCAGATTCTGCTTCTTCTGCTTCTCCTGCTTCTCCTTCTGCTTTCGGTTCTGCTTTTGCTTCTTCGGCTTCTTCTGCTTCTATTTCTGCTTCTCCTTCTGTTTCTGCTTCTCTTTCTGCTTCTGCTTCTTCTCCTTCATCTATTTCTTCTGATTCTGCTTCTCCTGCTTCTGCTTCTCCTGCTTCTCCTTCTGTTTCTCTTTATGCTTCTCCTTCTGCTTCTCCTTCTTCTGCTTCTACTTCTGCTTCTGCTTCTGCTTCTCCTTCTGCTGCTCTTTCTGCTTCTCCTGCAGCTTTTCCTTCTCCTGCTCCTTCTTCTGCTTCTCTTTCTGCTTCTGCTTCTGCTCTTCTCCTTCTTCTGTTTCTTCTTCTTCTGCTTCACCTGCTTCTTCTTCTTCTGCTTCTCCTACTTCTCCTTCTGCTTCTCCGTCTCATTCTCCTTCTCCTTCAATTTCTCCTTCTTGTGCTTCTCATTCTGCTTCTGCTTCTGTTTCTCCTACTTCTGCTTCTTCTGTTTCTCCTTCTGCTTCTCCTTCTGCTACTCTTTCTGGTTCTGATTCTCCTTCTGCTCCTCCTACTCCTAATCCTTCTCTTTCTCCTTCTTCTTCTTCTGCTTCTCGTTCTGCTTCTGCTTCTTCTCCTTGTTCTGTTTCTTCTGCTTCTGCTTTTCCAGCTTCTGCTTCTGCTTGTCCTTCTGCTTCAGGTTCTCCTTCTGCTTCTTGGGCTTCTTCTGTTTCTTCTGCTTCTGCTTCTCCTGCTACTGCTTGTTCTGCTTCTCTTTCTGCTTCTCCTTCTGCTTCTGCTTCTCCTTCTGTTCCTTCTCTTTCTTCTGTTTCTTCTTCTTCTGCTTCTCCCGCTTCTGCTTCTTCTGCTCCTCCTGCTCCTTCTTCTCCTTCCGTTTCTGCTTCTGCTTCTGCTTCTTCTGATTCTCCAACTTCTCCTTCTTCTTCTCCTTCTGTTTCTGCTTCGCTTTCTGCTTCTGCATCTCCTTCTGCTTCAACTTCTGCTGCTTTTTCTCCTTCTTCTGTTTCTCCCTCTGCTTCTGCTTCTTATGCTTCTTCTTTATCTTCTGCTTCTGCTTCTCCTGCTTCTGCTTCTTATGCTTCTATTGCTTCTTATTCTGCTTCTGCTTCTGCTTCTACTTCTCTTTGTACTTCTGCTTCTCCTGCTTGTTGTTCTGCTTCTTCTGCTGCTTCTCCGTCTGCTGCTTCTTCTACTTCTCCTTCTCCTCCTTCTCTTTTGCTT
>NW_012323545.1:0-1488 GCF_000151885.1 Dipodomys ordii
AGATGCTTGCGCTGAATGCTTAGCAGGAAGTGTAGCCAGCAGAAGCAGCTGGCGTAGCAGAAGAAGTAGCGGCGGAATAGTTGCGGTGGCGGGGCGGCGGCGGATGAGGAGGCGGAGGTGGTGGTGGTGTTGCGGAGGAGGATGAGGAGCAGGAGGAAGAGGTGGAGATGGAGAAGTAGAAGATAATGAAGAAGAAGAAGAAGAACGAGAACGAGAAGAACTAGAAGAACAAGGAGAAGAAGAAGAAGAAGAAGAAGAAGAAGAAGAAGAAGAAGAAGAAGAAGAAGAAGAAGAAGAAGAAGAAGAAGAAGAAGAAGAAGAAGAAGAAGAAGAAGAAGAAGAAGAAGAAGAAGAAGAAGAAGAAGAAGAAGAAGAAGAAGAAGAAGAAGGAGAAGCATAAGGAGAAGCAGTAGAAGCAGAAGAAGCAGAAGCAGGAGAAGCAGAAGAAAAAGAATAAGCATAAGAAGCAGAATCAGAGGGAGTAGGAGAAGACGGAGAAGGAGCAGCAAAAGGAGAAGCAGAAGGAGAAGCAGAAGGAGAAGAAGATGCAGAAGGAGAAGCAGGAGAAGCAGAAGAAGCAGAAGCAGAAGGAGAAGCAGAAGTAGGAGAAGGAGAAGGAGAAGGAGAAGGAAGGGCAGCAGAAGCAATAGGAGAAGTAGAAGGAGAAGCAGAAGCAGAATGAGAAGCAGAAAGAGAAGCAGTAGAAGCAGAAGAAGCAGGGAAAGCAGAAGCAGACGAAAGAGAAGAAGATGAAGAAGAAGAAGAGGAAGAAGAAGAAGAAGAAGCAGAAGCATAAGGAGAAGCGTAAGGAGAAGCAGTATTAGCAGAAGAAGCAGAACCTGGAGAAGCAGAAGCAGAAGAAAAAGAATAAGCAAAATAAGCAGAAGAAGAAGCAGTGGGAGAAGCAGAAGAAGGAGAAGGATCAACAGAAGGAGAAGCAGAAGCAGAAAGAGAAGCAGAAACAGAAGGAGAACAAGTAGGAGAAGCAGGAGAATCAGAAGAAGCAGAAGTAGAAGCAGAAAGAGGAGAAGAAGGAGAAGCAGAAGTAGAATCAGAAGAAACAGAAGAAGAAGCAGAAGAAACAGAAGCAAAAGAAACAGAAGAAGGAGAAGAGCTGAAGCAGAAGCAGAAAGAGAAGCAGAAAGAGAAGCAGGAGAAGTAGAAGAAGCAGAAGCAGAATCTGAAGCAGGAAAAACAGAAGAAGCACAATCTGAAGAAGAAGCAGAAGAAGCAGAAGAAACAGAAATAGTACAATAAGCAGAAGCAGAAGCAGCAGGAAAAGCGGAAGAAAAAGAAGGAGAAGGCGAAAGAGAAGGATTAGGAGTAGGAGAAGCAAAAGGATAAGCAGAAGCAGAAAGAGACGCAGAAGAAGAAGCAGCACGAGAAGTAGGAGAAGCAGGAGAAGCAGAAGAAGCAGAATCTGGAGAAGAAGAAGGAGAACCAGAAGGAGAAGCAGAAGCAGAAAGAGAAGCAAAAGCAGCAGGAGAT
>NW_012323546.1:0-1488 GCF_000151885.1 Dipodomys ordii
CCTTCTGCTTCTGCTTCTTCTGCTTCTCATGCTTCTCCTTCGGCATCTTCTGCTGCTTCTGCTTCTCCTTCTGCTGCTTCTTCAGCTTCAGCTTCTCCTTCTTCTGTTTCTCCTTCTGATTCTCCTTCTGCTTCTCCTTCTGTTGCTCCTTCTCCTTCTTCCAATGATTCTGCTTCTTATGCTTATTACTTTTCTTCTGCTTCTGCTTCTCCTGCTTCTGCTTCTTCTGCTTCTACTGCTTCTCATTATGCTTCTCCTTCTTCTTCTTCTTCTTCTTCTTCTTCTTCTTCTTCTTCTTCTTCTTCTTCTTCTTCTTCTTCTTCTTCTTCTTCTTCTCTTTCTTCTGCTTCTGCTTTTCCTGCTTCTTCTGCTTCCACTGCTTCTCTCTCTGCTTCTCATTCTTCTTCTGCTTCTCCTATTGCTTCTGCTGCTCTTCCTTCTCCTTCTCCTATTTCTATTTCTTCTTCTGCTTCTGCTTCTTCTGCTTCTCCTTCTGCATCTCCTTCTGCTTGTGCTTGTCCTTATGCTTCTTCTTCTGCTACTCCTTCGCTTCTCCTTCTGCTTCTTCTGCTTCTCCTTCTGATTCTGCTTCTGTTTTTCCTTCTCCTTCTCGTTTTGCTGCTTTTCCTTCTGCTTCTCCTTCTACTTCTGCTGCTACTGCTTCTGCTTCTTCTGTTTCTTCTGCTTCTCCTTCTGCTTTTGATTCTCTTTCCGCTCCTGCTTCTCCTTCTGCTTCTCATTCTGCTTGTCCAGATTCTGCTTCTTCTGCTTCTCCTGCTTCTCCTTCTGCTTCAGGTTCTGCTTCTGCTTCTTCGGGTTCTTATGCTTCTGCTTCTCCTGCTTCTGCTTCTTCTGCTTCCCCTCCTTCTCTTTCTTCTTCTCCTTCTGTATCTGCTTCTCCTTCTGCTTCTGCTTCTTGTCCTTCTCCTATTTCTTCTGCTTCTGCTTCTCCTGTTTCTACATCTCCTGCTTGTCCTTCTGCTGCTCTTTCTGCTTCTCCTGCTGCTTTTCCTTCTCCTGCTCCTTCTTCTGCTTCTCTTTCTGCTTCTCCTTCTGTTTCTCCTTCTACTTCTCCTTCTCGTTCTTCTGCTTTTTCTTCTGCTTCTCCTCCTGCTTCTGCATATTCTGCTTCTTCTGCTACTGCCTCTGCTTCTTCTGTTTCTTCTGCTTCTCCTTCTGCTTTTGCTTCTCTTTCTGCTTCTGCTTCGCCTTCTGCTTCTCCAGGTTCTGCTTCTTCTGCTTCTCTTGCTTCTCCTTCTGCTTCAGGTTCTGCTTCTGCTTCTTCGGCGTCTTCTGCTTCTGCTTCTCCTGCTGCTGCTTCTTCTGCTTCTCCTGCTTCTCTTTCTGCTTTTCCTTCTGTTTCTGCTTCTCCTTCTGCTTCTGCTTCTTCTCCTTCTTCTGTTTCTTCTGTTTCTGCTTCTCCTGCTTCTGCTTCTCCTGCTTCTCGTTCTGCTTCTCTTTCTGCTTCTCTTTCTGCTTCTTCTTCTC
>NW_012323547.1:0-1488 GCF_000151885.1 Dipodomys ordii
GGAGAAGCAGTAGAAGCAAAAGAAGCAGAAGCAGGAGAAGCAGAAGCAGAAGAAAAAGATTAAGCAAAAGAAGCAGAATCAGAGGGAGAAGCAGAAGAAGGAGAAGGAGCAGAAGGAGAAGGAGAAGCAGAAGCAGAAAGAGAATCAAAAGCAGAAGGAGAAGCAGAAGAAACAGAAGAAGTAGAAGCAGTAGCAGTTGTAGCAGAAGCAGTAGGAAAAGCAGATAGAAAAGCAGAAGAACAAGAAGGAGAAGGAGAAGGAGAAGGAGAAGCAGAAGGAGAAGCAGAAAGAGAAGCAGGTAAAGCAGAAGGAGAAGCAGAAGGAGAATCAGAAGGAGAAGCAGAAGAAGGAGAAGGAGAAGCAGAAGCAGAAGAAGATGCAGAAGGAGAAGCAGAAGAAGCAGAAACAGAAGGAGAAGCAGGAAAACAGAAGAAGCAGAAGCAAAAGGTGAAGCAAAAGAAGGAGAAGTAGAAGCAGAGGCAGAAGAAGAAGCATAAGGACAAGCACAAGCAGAAGGAGATGCAGAAGGAGAAGCAGGAGAAGCAGAAGAAGCAGAAGCTGAAAGAGAAGCAGAAGTAGGAGAAGGAGAAGGAGGAGAAGCAGAAGCAGAAGTAGAAGCAGAAGCAGAATGAGAAGCAGAAAGAGAAGCAGGAGGAGGACAAGAAGCAGAAGCAGGAGAAGCCGAAAGAGAAGAAGCAGAAACAGAAGCAGAAGGAGAAGCAGAAGCAGAAGGAGAAGCAGCAGAAGAAGTAGAACCAGAAATCCAGGCACGAGAAACAGAAGAAGCAGAAGGAGAAGCAAAAAGAGAAGCAGAAGGAGAAGTAGAAAAAGCAGCAGAAGAAGCAGAAAAACAAGCAGGAGAAACAGAAGCAGAAAGAGAAGTAGAAGCAGAAGAAGCAGAAGAAGAAGCAGTAGAAGCATAAGAAGCAGAAGCAGGAGAAGCAGAATCAGAAGAATAAGAAGAAGCATAAGAAGCAGAAGCAGAGGGAGAAACAGAAGAAGGAGAAGGAGCAGCAGAAGGTGAAGCAGAAGGAGATGCAGAAGCAGAAAGAGAAGCAGAAATAGAAGGAGAAGAAGAAGGAGAAGTTGGAGAATCAGAAGAAGCAGAAGCACAAAGAGAAGCAGAAGAAGGAGAAGGAGAAGCAGAAGGAGAAGGACAAGCAGGAGAAGCAGAAGAAGCAGAAGCGGGAGAAGCAGCAGAAGAAGAAGAAGAACAGAAGAAGGAGAAGGAGCAGAAGGAGAAGCAGAAAGAGAAGCAAAAGAAGCAGAAGAAGCAGTAGCAGGAGAAGCAGAAGCAGAAGAAACAGAAGAAGCCGAAGAATCAGAAGGAGAACCTGAAGCAGAAAGAGAAGCAGAAGCAGCAGAAGCTGGAAAAGCAGAAGCAGAAGAAACCGAACAAGCAGAAGAAGCAGAAGCAGAACGAGAAGCAGAAGAAGAAGGGGAAAGAGAAGGATTAGGAGTAGGAGGAGCAGAAGCAGAATAAGATGA
>NW_012323548.1:0-1488 GCF_000151885.1 Dipodomys ordii
CTGCGCCTTCTGTTTCTTCTGCTTCTCCTGCTTCTTCTTCTCCTGCTACTCCTACTTCTCGTGCTGCTTCTCCTTCTGCGTCTCTTTCTGCTTCTGCTTATCCTTTTGCTTCTCCTACTCCTAATCCTTCTCTTTCACCTTCTCCTTCTTCTTCTTCTGCTTCTCCTGGTGCTTCTGCTTCTGCTTATTCTACTATTTCTGTTTCTTCTGCTTCTGCTTCAGATTGTGCTTCTTCTGTTTCTCCTTCTGCTTCAGATTCTGCTTCTGCTTCTTCGGCTTCTCCTGTTTCTTCTGCTTCTGCTTCTCCTGCTTCTTCTGCTTCTCCTGCTTCTCTTTCTGCTTCTCCTTCTGCTTCTGCTTTTCCTTCTGCTTCTGCTTCTGCTCTTCTCCTTCTTCTGTTTCTTTTGCTTCTGTTTCTTCTTCTTCTTCTTCTTCTTCTTCTTCTTCTTCTTCTTCTTCTTCTTCTTCTTCTTCTTCTGTTTCTTCTGATTCTACTTCTGCTTCTGTTTCTTCTGATTCTACTTCTGCTTCTCCTTCTTCTACTTCTCTTTTTGTTTCTAGTTCTGCTTCTTCTGATTCTCCTGCTTCTCCTTTTGTTCTCCTTCTGTTTCTGCTTATCTTTCTGCTTCTGCTTCTCCTTCTGCTGCTCCTTCTCCTTCTCCTTCTTCTGCTTCTCCCACTGCTTCTGCTTCTGCTTCTTTTGCTTATTCTATTTCTTCTGCTTCTCCTGCATCTACTGCTTCTCCTTATGCTTCTCCTTATGCTTCTCCTTATGCTTCTCCTTCTCCTTCTTCTTCTTCTTCTTCTTCTTCTTCTTCTTCTTCTTCTTCTTCTTCTTCTTCTTCTTCTTCTTCTTCTTCTTCTTCTTCTTCTTCTTCTTCTTCTCTTTCATCTGCTTCTCCTGATTAAAAAAAATATACTGCTTCTCAAACCACTTCACATTCTGCTTCAAAAAATCCTAAAGCTTCTCCTATGGCTTCTGCTGCCCTTCCTTCTCCTTCTCCTTCTCCTATTTCTGTTTCTCCTTCTGCTTCTGCTTCTTCTGCTTCTCCTACTTCTCCTTCTGCTTCTCCATCTCATTCTCTTTCTCCTTCAATTTCTCCTTCTTGTGCTTCTCATTCTTCTTCTGCTTCTGCTTCTCCTGCTTCTGCTTCTTCTGTTTCTCTTTCTGCTTCTATTTCTTCTTCTCTTTCTGCTTCTAATTCTGCTTCTGCTCCTCCTACTCCTAATCCTTCTCTTTCTCCTTCTTATTCTTCTGCTTCTCATTCTGCTTCTGCTTCTTCTGCTTGTTCTGTATCTTCTGCTTCTGCTTTTCCAGCCTCTGATGCTTCTGCTTCTCCTTCTGCTTCAGGTTCTCCTTCTGATTCTTCAGCTTCTTCTGTTTCTTCTGCTTCTGCTTCTCCTGCAACTGCTTCTTCTGCTTCTGTTTCTATTTCTGCTTCTCCTTCTGCTTCTGCTTCTCCTTCTGCTCCTTCTCCTTCTTCTGTT
>NW_012323549.1:0-1488 GCF_000151885.1 Dipodomys ordii
CACTGCTTCTGCTTCTGCATCTTTTGCTTATCCTATTCATCTGCTCAGCATCTCCTGCTTCTGCATCTTCTCCATCTACTACTTCTCCTTATGCTTCTCATATGCTTCATCTTCCTCATCATCATCATCATCATCGTCTTCATCTTCTTCTTCTTCTTCTTCATCTTCTTCTGCATCGTCTTCTTCTTCTTCTTCTTCTTCTTCTTCTTCTTCTTCTTCTTCTTCTTCTTCTTCTTCTTCTTCTTCTTCTTCTTCTTCTTCTTCTTCTTCTTCTTCTCTTTCCTCTGCTTCTTCTTTTCCTGCCTCTTCTGCTTCTACTGCTTCTCCTTCTGCTTCTTGTCCTTCTCCTGTTTCTTCTCCTTCTACTGCTCCTGCTTCTGCTTCTTCTGATTTTCCTGCTTCTCTTTCTGCTTCTCCTTCTTCTTCTCCTTCTGGTTCTGCTCCTTCTCCTTCTTCTGTTTCTTCTTCTGCTTCTCCCGCTTGTGCTTCTTCTGCTTCTCCTGCTTCTCGTTCAGCTTCTCTTCGTCGGCTTCTCTTTCTATTTCTGCTTCTGCTTCTTCTGATTCTGATTCTTCTCCTTCTTCTTCTCCTTCTGCTTCTGCGTCTTCTGCATTTCCTGCTTCTCCTTCTGCATCTCTTTCTGCTTGTGCTTTTCCTTCTGTTCTTCTTCTGCTCCGGCTTCTCCTACTCCTTTTTCTGCTTCTCCGTCTGCTTATGTTTCTTCTGCTTTTCCTGCTTCTCCTTCTGCTTCTCCTTTTATTTCTCCTTCTCGTTCTTCTGCTATTCCTTCTGCTTCTCTTTCTGCTTCTGCATCTTCAGCTTCTGCTACTGATTCTGCTTCTTCTGTTTCTTCTGCTTCTCCTTCTGCTTTTGCTTCTCTTTCTGCTTCTGCTTCTCCTTCTGGTTCTCCTTCTTCTTCTCCAGATTCTGCTTCTTCTGCTTCTCCTTCTGCTTTAGGTTCTGCTTTTGCTTCTCCGGCTTCTTCTGCTTCTATTTCTGCTTCTCCTTCTGTTTCTGCTTCTCTTTCTGCTTCTGCTTCTTCTCCTTCTTCTATTTCTTCTGATTCTGCTTCTCCTGCTTCTGCTTCTCCTGCTTCTCCTTCTGTTTCTCTTTATGCTTCTCCTTCTGCTTCTCCTTCTTCTGTTTCTACTACTGCTTCTGCTTCTCCTTCTGCTTCTGCATCTTCTGCTGTTTCTGCTACTGCCTCTGCTTCTTCTGTTTCTTCTGCTTCTCCTTCTGCTTCTCCTTCTGCATTTGCTTCTCTTTCTGCTTCTGCTTCTCCTTCTGCTTCTCCAGATTCTGCTTCTTCTGCTTCTCCTGTATCTCCTTATGCTTCACTTCTGCTTCTGCTTCTTCGGCTTCTTCTGCTTCTGCTTCTCCTGCTTCTGCTTCTCCTGCTTCTCGTGCTTCTCGTTGTGCTTCTCTTTCTGCTTCTCTTTCTGCTTCTCCTTCTGTTTGCTTCTCCTTCTGATTCTCCTTCTGCTTCTG
>NW_012323551.1:0-1487 GCF_000151885.1 Dipodomys ordii
TACTTCTCCTTCTGCTTCTGCTTCTTCTGCTTCTAGTGCTTCTCCTTCTGCATCTTCTTCTGCTTCTGCTTCTCTTTCTGCTGCTTCTTCTGCTTCTATTTCTCCTTCTGCTTCTTCTGCTTCTCCTTCTGATTCTCCTTCTGCTTCTCCTTCTGTGTCTCCTTCTCCTTCTCGTTCTTCTGCTTTTCCTTCTGCTTCTGCTGCAACTGCTACTGCTTCTGCTTCTTCTGTTTCTTCTTCTTCTCCTTCTGCTTTTGATTCTCTTTCTGCTTCTGCTTCTGCTTCTACTTCAGCTTCTCATTCTGCTTCTCCAGATTCGGCTTCTTCTGCTTCTCCTGCATCTCTTTTGCTTCTCTTTCTGCTTCTGCTTCTCCTTCTGGTTCCCCTTCTTCTTCTCCAGATTCTGCTTCTTCTGCTTCTCCTGCTTCTCCTTCTGCTTTAAGTTCTGCTTTTGCTTCTTCGGCTTCTTCTGCTTCTATTTCTGCTTCTCCTTCTGTTTCTGCTTCTAATTCTGCTTCTGCTCCTCCTACTCCTAATCCTTCTCTTTCTCCTTCTTCTTCTTCTGCTTTTGCTTCTTCGGCTTCTACTGTTTCTCCTTCTGCTTCTCATTCTGCTTCTGCTTCTCCTTCTGATTCTCCTATTGCTTCTGTTGCACTTCCTTATCCTTCTCCTTCTCCTACTTCTACTTCTCCTTCTGCTTCTGCTTCTTCTGCTTCTCCTGCTTCTCGTTCTGCATCTTCTTCTGCTTCTGCTTCTCCTTCTGCTGCTTCTTCTGCTACTCCTTCTTCTGCTTCTCCTTCTGATTCTCCTTCTACTTCTCTTTCTGCTGCTCCTTCTCCTTCTTCTGCTTCTCCCTCTGATTCTTCTTCTTATGCTTATTCTTTTTGTACTGCTTCTGCTTCTCTGGCTTCTGCTTCTTCTGCTTCTACGTCTTCTCCTTATGCTTCTCCTTCTCCTTCTTCTTCTTCTTCTTCTTCTTCTTCTTCTTCTTCTTCTTCTTCTTCTTCTTCTTCTTCTTCTTCTTCTTCTTCTTCTTCTTCTTCTTCTTTTCCTGCTTCTTCTGCTTCTACTTCTTTTCCTGCTTCTTCTGCTTCTGCTTCTGCTTCTCCTTCTGCTTCTCCTATTGCTTCTGCGGCGCTTCCTTCTCCTTCTCCTACTTCTACTTCTCCTTCTGCTTCTGCTTCTTCTGCTTCTCCTGCTTCTCCTTATGCATCTTCTTCTGCTTCTGCTTTTCCTTCTGCTGCTTCTTCTGCTTTTGCTTCTCCTGCTCCTTCTTCTGCTTCTTCTGCTTCTCCTTCTGTTTCTCCTTCTGCTTCTCGTTCTTCTGCTTTTCCTTCTGCTTCTCCTTCTGCTTCGCTTCTCCTGCTTCTGCTTCTCCTGCTTCTCGTTCTGCTTCTCTTTCTGCTTCTCTTTCGGCTTCTCCTTCTCCATCTCATCTACACAACTGCATCACTTCAGCTTCTCTTCGCTTCGCTTCAATTTCTCCT
>NW_012323552.1:0-629 GCF_000151885.1 Dipodomys ordii
TCAATAGGTCCCATGGTTTCCCTTATTTGTAATATCTAGAATATGAATGAGTCAAGCAGAAAAGGTCAGATAATGTGATGTTAGGAAAATGAACCCTTAGATATGTATTTAAATGTTTTTTTTCTTTCATGCATTTGTTTCTAACTCATTTATAAGGTTATCTCTTTGTTGCTTTGTATGTCCCTCCCCCACAGTATATCCCCTGCTTTCACTATATTTGATGTCGGTATAATTTGTGGAGGAGATGCGGAAAAACAAGTCGTTTAAGGATACATGTGGACCCGTTGCAACTGTGATAAGTACAAGTTTTCATGTCGAAAACGAACTTTACAACTTTGGTGCGGGGGTGGGGGGGTGGGGGGGGAGATTGGTTGTCGGATATTTCCGCCTCTCCGGTAAGCTTGTAACGGTTGGTGGAGACCAGAGTAGCGCACACGTGCACCTGGTATCGTGACTGTTTCAACTTACTATAAATCAACGGCTTAATAGCTTACCAGGTCTTCCTCACAACGGGCCACCCCCGAAGAGACCCATTGATTAACGAATCGTTATATACTCATCTACTGACACTACTGTACCAACTTTAGCACCCTATACAATTCCAACCATAGTACTTGTGCCAAAGTGAC
>NW_012323553.1:0-1487 GCF_000151885.1 Dipodomys ordii
TCCAGAACCAGAAGAGAAAGCAGAAGTAGGGGAAGGAGAAGGAAGACCAGCAGAAGCAATAGGAGAAGCAGAGCCAGAATTGAGAAGCAGAAAGAGAAGCAGTAGAAGCCGTAGAAGCAGGTAAAGCAGAAGCAGATGTAAGTGAGGAAGGAGAAGATTAGGAAGAAGAAGAAGAAGAAGAAGAAGAAGATGAAGTAGAAGAAGAAGAAGAAGAAGAAGAAGAAAAAGAAGAAGAAGGAGAAGAAGAAGAAGAAGAAGGAGAAGCATAAGGAGAAGCATAAGGAGAAGCATACGGAGAAGCATACGGAGAAGCAGTAGAAGCAGAAGAAGCAGAAGCAGGAGAAGCAGAATCAGAAGAAAAAGAATAAGCAAAAGAAGCAGAATCAGTGGGAGAAGCAGAAGAAGGAGAAGGCGAAGGAGCAACAGAAGGAGAAGCAGAAGCAGAAGAATCAGGAGAAGCAGAAGCAAAAGAATCAGGAGAAGCAGAAGCAGAAGAAACAGAAGAAGGAGAAGAGCAGAAGCAGAAGCAGAAGTAGAAACAGAAGCAGAAGGAGAAGGAGAAAGAGTAGCAGGAGAAGCAGAAGAAGCTGAAGCAGGAGAAGCAGAAGGAGAAGAAGCAGAAAAAGCAGAAGCAGAACCTGAACCAGAAGGAGAAGCAGGAGAAGCAGAAGCAGCAGGAGAAGCAGAAGCAGAAGAAACAGAAGAAGGAGAAGACCAGAAGCAGAAGGAGAAGCAGAAGCAGAAGGAGAAGCAGAATAAACAGAAGCTGAAGTAGAAGAAAGAGAAAAAGCAGAAGAAGCAGAAGAGGAAGCAGAAGGAGAAGCAGAAGCAGAACAAGGAGAAGGAGAAAGAGAAGGATTTGGAGTAGAAGAAACAGAAGGATAAGCAGAAGCAGAAAGAAAAGGAGAAGGAGAAGCAGGAGAAGCAGAAGGAGGAGAAGCAGAAGCAGAATGAAAAGCAGAAGAATGAGAAATTGAAACGGAAGAAGATGCAGAAGAAGAAGCAGAAGCAGAAGGAGAAGCAGAAGTAGGAGGAGAAGGAGAAGCAGAAGGATAATCATAAGGAGAAACAGAAGGAGAAGAAGGAGAAGCAGAAGCGGGAGAAGCAGAAGGAGAAGAAATAGAAGAAGGAGAAGAAGCAGAAGCAGAAGGAGAAGCAGAAACAGAAGGAGATGCAGAAATAGAAGCAGAAGAAGCCGAAGAAGCAGAAGAAGAACCTGAAGCAGAAGGAGAAGGAGAAGAAGCAGCAGAAGGAGAAGCAACAGAAGAAGCAGAAAAACAAGGAGGAGAAGCAGAAGCAGAAAGAGAAGTAAAAGCAGAAGAAGCAGAAGAAGCAGAAGCAGTAGAAGCATAAGAAGCAGAAGCAGGAGAAGCAGAAGCAGAAGAAAAAGAAGAAACATAAAAAGCAGAACCAGAAGCAGAGGGAGAAACAGAAGAAGGAGAAGGAGCAGCAGAAGGTGAAGCAGAAGGAGATGAAGAAGCAGAAAG
>NW_012323554.1:0-1487 GCF_000151885.1 Dipodomys ordii
AATTTCCCCATTCCGATCAAGAAGCAGGGATGGAAGATAAAGGATATATTAAAGAGATATTTAGGAGCAGGACTCCAGAGAAGCCCGAAGGCGGCAGGAGGCTGGGTAGGGGCATGGAGAGAACTGTCGAGAGGAGTGGAGACGGATATATGCATGTAACGAGGGATTCGGCCCACTCCCCCTCCCCCCTCTGCAACTCGTCGGCTGGCGGTAGAAACCCCGCCCTCCCCCCTCCCCGTCGTCATGGCTACAACAGAGGAAAAGCAAATGATGATAACAATGAATCATAACAACCTATATGTATGTGTATGTCAGAACTCTCACTCCCCACTGCCGGGTAGGTGAGGACTGACTGACTGAATGAGTGACTGACCCGACCCGTGTTTTGCCCCTCCCGCCACCCCATCCACCTTGTCGACGGCGAACGCGCGCCATCTAGCGGTGGTTTTGTGAATTGCAGTTTTCTCTCATGAAATGCATGGGGGAAAAAAATGAACAAACAAACCACGCACTGACTGACTGAGAAAACCGGCCCAGGCTGGCTGGCCCCGAGAGAGACTGCCTTCTTTTCAGAGAAGGGGTGGGGTGGGGATGATGATGTGCCTCGTTGGAGTATGGGGCCCATGCATAGGCAGGCAGGCAGGCAGGCAGGCTCGGAGTGGGACCGTTGTGTGTTGGAGCGCCAGTACAGTAGCTCAAGCCCCAGGATTGACTGGCAAGTCGAGAGGAAAAGGAGGGAGGGAGTGCGGGCGGGCGGGCGGGCGGGCGGGAAAGAGAATTCAAACGAGAGAGAGAGAGAGAGAGAGAGACAGACAGACAGAAAGACAGACAGACAGACAGACAGACAGAGACGAAGAGAGACACAGAGAGAGAAATAGAGAAACAGAAACAGAGAGACAAGAGACAGAGACGTGGTGAATTGGTCCGGCTGGACTACATACATGCTCTGTCGCGTCCGATCTTTGAGTTTCCTCAAAGATGCACGCACGCACACACACAGATACACTGAGATGCCCTCTGCCCCCTCTTTTCTCCTCTCCAATTCCCCCGCCCCCTTCCCCCTCCCCCCCAGTCAGGCACCAGAAATGAGATCCCTCCCCTTCGCCTATTGCGTCAATTACAAACAAAAGGCAGCGTGAGATTCAAGCAAATTTGTTTTATTTTGTTTCGAGGGTAGGGTTGTGGATTTTGGTGCGGGGGGGTGGGGTCGGAGGTCGTGGTCGTGGTCGAGTAATCGCCTGCGGGTGGGGGGTGAGGATGGACGGTTACGCCACCTGCATGGATGGCTCGCGTTCCCCTCTGGCTGTCTGGTTGCCGCTGACTCCTTCAGATATCACCATCCGGTCAGGAAGCAGGGGCTGGAAGATAAAGAGATATTAAAGAGATAATTAGGAGCAGGACTCCAGGGAAGCCCGAAGGCGGGGGGGGGGAGAGGGGAGGGAGAGAATGGTGGAGAGGAGGGGAGACGGATCTATCCAGGGAACGAG
>NW_012323555.1:0-1487 GCF_000151885.1 Dipodomys ordii
TCATTTGTATGCTGGTCTGGGGTTTGAAGTCAGGGGCTGGGAACTCTCTGAGCTTTTTTTCTCAAGCTTTTTACTTTCCCACCTGAGCCACAGTTCCATGTCTGGCTTTTTTTGGTAGTTAGTTGGAGATAAGAGTCTCATGGACTTTTTCTGTCCAGGCTGGCTTCAAACTGTGATCCTCAGATCTCAGCCTCCTGAGTACCAAAGATTACAAGCATGAACCACCAGTGCCTGGCTAAGACTTTAAACTTTTAGTTCTGATAGCACATCAAATTTCTCTCAAGAAGAAATAAAGAAAACAAATGATAGCTCCATGCAAAAAAAAATGTTCCTTGCTGGAACTAAATCTTGCCACCACTAAACCATTTGTGAGATGTTGTTTTGTAGAGGGAATATTATCAGTCTGTCTCCAGGATGCACATGCTTCATTAGAGTCTAATTCTAAATATATTTGTGAGCAAAGAGAACAGAACATCAGTGTTTATATGGCTATTTTTTATCTAGACAACATTGAGATCAAGTTATGGAACTGGAGGAGAAGTTTAGCCTCTGGAAAAGTGTGGGGAACTTCCCCACAGCACCTAGATTGGTTGGGGCAGATTGTGTGTGTGGGGTGTGTGTGTGTGTGTGTGTGTGTGTGTGTGTGTGTGTGTGTGCCAGTCCTGGTTGCTATCCCTGAGCTTTTGCTCAAGACTAACACTCTACCACTTGAGCCACAGCTCCATTTCTTAACTTTTTAAAAAAGTTTATTGGAGATAAGAGTCTCATAGACTTTCCTGCCTGGGCTGGATTTGAACCACAATTCTCAGATCTCAGACTCCTGAGTAGGTAGGATTACAGATGTGAGCCACTGGAACCTGGCTTGGTTAGGGCAGATGTAAGTGAGGGTAGAGGGCCCTCTTTGAGAGCTAGGTTTGGGGTAATAAAGCTCTGGATATCCAGGCCACATTGGCTTATTGGACATGGGGGTAAAGAACTGGGCATGTGCAGGAAGCAGGATGTGCTATTTACTAAGAAGTCAAAGATTGTTAATAACTATTGATTTGGGGGGGTTAGATTAAGCTGAAGTGACAGCTAATCCCTGGAAATTTCGCAGTGTCTTTAGATCTTTGTTATTTCCACATTCTTACTCTGTGCATACACTTGGCCAGCGCACATTGAGATATGCACTCTGCTGTTGAGAGGTTTGCAATCTAGCTGCGTTTAGCGTAGAAGCTTCCATTCTGAGCCGCTGCTGGTGTCTGCCATTGGGGGACCCCATTGTTTGGGTTACTATAATTTTCCAGCATTTCCCAAAATCCCATTGCATAATAACATGACTGTCAATAATTTTTCATTGTCCCCACTCTTCGAAACACATTTTATGGGTAAGGCATTTTCAAAAACAAAGAAGTGAAAGGAAGGATTCAAACATCACTTGAAATTGTTATCAGTGGTAGGAGGTGTGGTTCAGGTGGTAGAATGCCAGACAATGAGCAAATTCAGTG
>NW_012323556.1:0-1487 GCF_000151885.1 Dipodomys ordii
TGCTCTCCGCAGGCCCTGAGTGGTGTTCTGTACCCAGCTCACTGTTGCGCAAGAACCTGACTAGGGGAGAGAATCTTGTCTGGGAGGAAAGAAGCCAAAGAAAAGCAGGTGGCCCAGACCGTGTGATGGAAAGGCTATCACCAGGCAAAGGTGACCCAAGGCCTCAGCTCAAGCCGCCCCGCCCCGCCCCGCCTGTGATCCCCCCCGCTTGAAAAGTGGAGGCAGGAAGATGACCAGTTCGAGGCCGGCCTGAGACCCCCCCCCCGCACACACACACGGGGGTGAGCTGTCCCCTTGACGAGCCCCCCCCCTTTCCGGGGACGAGTGCTAGAAGATGCGGAGGGGACGGGGGGGGGGGCTAGGACGGGAGCTCCACGCGAGCCCAGGTCTCCGGCCGCCACCCCCACCCCCCGGGCCGCGGCGCCATCAGCCCACCACGCCCCGAACCGAACCCCAGCCCGACCCCGGGACGCTCGGGTCCAGCTGGTCCCCGACGCCTCAGAAGCAGCCGCCGCGCAGACCCAGCCGGGCCGAGCCGCCAGGCTTGGGGGCTCCCGACACCCCGACCCAGGCCGCACCAACTCCCCCCCAAGCCGAACCGGCCACCCGGGGCGGCCGCGGACCGAGCCGAGCGCAGCGCCCGGGACCCGCCGAGCTCCGCCGCGGCGCCCGCATCCACGCCTTCCGCGAGCCGGGCCCGCCCCGTGCCGCCCGGGCCCGCCGGCGCTGCAGCGCCACTCACCATAGCTCTCGCTCCCGCTCCCGCTCCGGCTCCGGCTCTGGGCTCGCGGCTCTCCGGCCCGGCCCCGGCTCCGGGCTGTCCTTCCCCTCGCGGCCGCGCGGCGCGGGCTCTGCGCGGATGCCGCTCCTGGCTGCCCCAGCGGCGCGCTCTGCGCTCGGGTCCCCGCGGGCGAGCGCGCGGCTGAGGCGAGGAGTCTCAAGGGGGCGGGGCCCACAGCCGACCAATGGCGCAGCGCGGAGTCCGGGGCCCTGCCGGCACAGCCAATCACACGCGGCGGCAGGATCACCCCGCCCCCGCGGGCTCCTTAACCCTTGGTATGCCGGCGCTCCGGGCGGGGTCTGCCTGGGGGGCCCGGGAGGGCCGGCGTGGGCCCAGCTTCGGGTTTCCGGGTGCAGGGTTCACACCTCGTGGACACTGGGTCTGGGGACAGGCGGAGCCAACCGGGGAGAGGCTCAGCTGTGTCTCGAGCGGGACGCCCGGTGTCTGGGCGACCTTTGTCTTCTGCCTGGCGCCAGCACTGAAGCATGACCCGGGGCGCTGCAGCTGCGTGTGTGTGTGTGTGTGTGTGTGTGTGTGTGTGTGTGTGTGTGTGTGTGTGTGTAGACAGAAGAGGGGATAGATTCCTCATGCCTGCATGTTTATGTGTGGAGGAAACAGGCTGACTATATTCGTGTGTGAGTGTCAGAGAAACAAGGAGAGAAAGTGGGAGGGAAGCAAAGAGAAGTCCAGGCATGCACTAGTATGT
>NW_012323557.1:0-1487 GCF_000151885.1 Dipodomys ordii
TTCTGCTTCTCCTGCTTCTTCTGGTTCTCCTGCTTCTCTTTCTGCTTCTCCTTCTGCTTCTGCTTCTCCTTCTGCTTCTGCTTCTGCTCTTCTCCTTCTTCTGTTTCTTTTGCTTCTGTTTCTTCTGCTTCTTCTTCTTCTGTTTCTTCTGATTCTACTTCTGCTTCTCCTTCTTCTCCTTCTCTTTCTGCTTCTTCTGATTCTCCTGCTTCTCCTTCTTGTTCTCCTTCTGTTTCTGCTCCTCATTCTGCTTCTGCTTCTCCTTCTGCTGCTCCTTCTCCTTCTCCTTCTTCTACTTCTCTCACTGCTTCTGCTTCTGCTTCTGTTGCTTATTCTTTTTCTTCTGCTTCAGCTTCTCCTGCTTCTGCTTCTTCTCCTTCTACTGCTTCTCCTTATACTTCTCCTTATGCTTCTCCTTATGCTGTTGCGTCTTTTTCTTCTTCTTCTTCGTCTTCTTCTTCTTCTCTTTCTTCTGCTTCTGCTTTTCCTGCCTCTTCTGCTTCTACTGCTTCTCTTTCTGCTTCTTGTCCTTCTCCTGTTTCTTCTCCTTCTGCTTCTCCTGCTTCTGCTTCTGCTTTTCCTGCTTCTCTTTCTGCTTCTCCTTCTGCTTCTGCTCCTTCTCCTTCTTCTGTTTCTTCTTCTTCTGCTTCTCCCGCTTGTGCTCCTTCTGCTTCTCCTGCTTCTCGTTCTGCTTCTCTTCGTCGGCTTCTCTTTCTATTTCTGCTTCTGCTTCTTCTGACTCTGATTCTTCTCCTTCTTCTTCTCCTTCTGCTTCTGCGTCTTCTGCATTTCCTGCTTCTCCTTCTGCATCTCCTTCTGCTTGTGCTTTTCCTTCTGCTTCTTCTTCTGCTCCGGCTTCTCCTTCTCCTTCTTCTACTTCTCCTTCTGCTTCTACTTCTGCTTCTTCTTCTTCTCCTTCTATTTCTCCTTCTTCTTTTGCTTCTTCTTCTCCTTCTTCTCCTTCTTCTTCTTCTTCTTCTTCTTCTTCTTCTTCTTCTTCTTCTTCTTCTTCTTCTTCTTCTTCTTCTTCTTCTTCTTCTTCTTCTTCTTCTTCTTCTTCTTCTGTTTCTGCTTCTCCTGCTTCTGCATTTGTGCTTCTCCTGCTTCTCTTTCTTCTTCCCATTCTTCTGCTTCTCCTTCTGCTTCTCCTATTGCTTCTGCTGCCCTTCCTTCTCCTTCTCCTACTTCTGCTTCTCCTTCTCCGTCTGCTTCTTCTGCTTCTCCTGCTTCTCCTTCTGCATCTTCTTCTGCTTCTGCTTCTCCTTCTGCTGCTTCTTCTGTTTCTGCTTCTCCTTCTCCTTCTTCTGCTTTTCCTTCTGATTCTCCTTCTGCTTCTCCTTCTCCTGCTCGTTCTTCTGCTTTTCCTACTGCTTTTCCTTCTGCTTCTGTTACAACGACTACTGCTTCTCCTTCTTTTGTTTCTTCTGCTTCTACTTCTGCTTTTGATTCTCTTTCTGCTTCTGCTTCTCCTTCTGCTTCTCATTCTG
>NW_012323558.1:0-1487 GCF_000151885.1 Dipodomys ordii
GAAGGAGAAGGAGAAGCAGAAGCAGAAGAAGAAGCATAAGGACAAACACAAGCAGAAGGAGATGCAGAATGAGAAGCAGGAGAAAGAGAAGAAGCAGAAGCTGAAGGAGAAGCAGAAGTAGGAGAAGGAGAAGGAGGAGAAGCAGAAGCAGAAGGAGAAGCAGAAGCGGAATGAGAAGCAGAAACAGAAGCAGGAGAAGCACAAGAAAAAGAAGCAGGAGAAGCCGAAAGAGAAGAAGCAGAAGAAGCAGAAACAGAAGCAGAAGTAGAAGCAGAAGCAGAAGGAGAAGCAGCAGAACAAGTAGAACCAGAAATTCAGGCAGGAGAAACAGAAGAAGCAGAAGCAGCAGCAGAAGGAGAAGCAAAAAGAGAAGCAGAAGAAGAAGAACCAGCAAAAGGAGAAGCAGCAGAAGAAGCAGAAAAACAAGCAGGAGAAGGAGAAGCAGAAGGAGAAGTAGAAGCAGAAGAAGAAGAAGAAGAAGAAGCAGAAGAAGCATAAGAAGCAGAAGCAGGAGAAGCAGAACCAGAAGAAAAAGAAGAAGCATAAGAAGCAGAAGCAGAGGGAGAAGCAGAAGAAGGAGAAGGAGCAGCAGAAGGAGAAGCAGAAGGAGAAGCAGGAGGAGAAGCAGAAGAAGGAGAAGGAGCAGCAGAAGGAGAAGCAGAAGGAGAAGCAGGAGGAGAAGCAGAAGAAGGAGAAGCAGAAGCAGAAGAAGAAGCAGAAGAAGAAGCAGAAGAAGATGCAGAAGGAGAAGCAGGAGAAGCAGAAGAAGCAGAAGCAGAAGGAGAAGCAGAAGTAGGAGAAGGAGAAGGAGAAGGAAGGGCAGCAGAATCAATAGGAGAAGCAGAAGGAGAAGCAGAAGCAGAATGAGAAGCAGAAAGAGAAGCAGTAGAAGCAGAAGAAGCAGGAAAAGCAGAAGCAGAAGAAAAAGAAGAAGAAGACGAAGAAGAAGAAGAAGAAGAAGAAGAAGAAGAAGAAGAAGAAGAAGAAGAAGAAGACGACGACGACGAAGAAGAAGAAGAAGAAGCATAAGGAGAAGCATAAGGAGAAGCATAAGGAGAAGCAGTAGAAGCAGAAGAAGCAGAAGCAGGAGAAGCAGAAGCAGAAGAAAAAGAATAAGCAAAAGAAGCAGAAGCACTAGGAGAAGCAGAAGAAGGAGAAGGAGTAGGAGCAGCAGAAGGAGAAGCAGAAGTAGAAAGAAAAGCAGAAACAGAAGGAGAACAAGAAGGAGAAGCAGGAGAATCAGAAGAAGCAGAAATAGAAGCAGAAGAAGCAGCAGAAGAAGAAGAGCAGAAGAAGCATAAGAAGCAGAAGCAGGAGAAGCAGAACCAGAAGAAAAAGAAGAAGCATAAGAAGCAGAAGCAGAGGGAGAAGCAGAAGAAGGAGAAGGAGCAGCAGAAGGAGAAGCAGAAGGAGAATCAGGAGAAGCAGAAGAAGGAGAAGCAGAAGAAGCAGAAGCAGAAGGAGAAGCTGAAGTAGGAGAAGGAGAA
>NW_012323559.1:0-1487 GCF_000151885.1 Dipodomys ordii
GTCCTCGCTGGTTCCCCCGCATGTGTCCCGCTGTGTCTCCCGCTGTGTCCCTCTGTGTCCCGCTGTGTCCTCGCTTTGTCCCCCGCTGTGTCCCGGTGTGTCCCGCTCTGTCCCCGCGGTGTCCCGCTGTGTCCCCACTGTGTCCTCTCTGGGTCGCCCGCTGTGTCCCCGCTGTGTTCCGCTGTGTCCCGCTTTGTCCCCCACTGTGTCCCGCTGTGTCCCTCTGTGTCCCGTGGTGTCCCCCTTTGTCCCCCGCTGTGTCCCCCGCTGAGTCTCGCTGTGTCCCCACTGTGTCCTCTCTGTGTCCCCTGCTGTGTCCTGCTCTGTTCCCCGATGTGTCTCCCATTTTGTCCCCGCTGTGCCCCGCTGTGTCCCGCTTTGTCCCCACTGTGTCCCGCTGTGTCCTGCTGTGTCCCCGCTGTGTGCCCGCTGTGTCCCGCTGTGTACCCCGTTGTGTCCAGCTGTGTCACCGCTGTGTCCCGCTGTGTCCACTCTCTGTCTCCGCTGTGTCACACTGTGTCCCGTGGTGTCCCGCTTTGTCCCCCGCTGTGTCCTCGGTGTGTTTCCCGCTGTGTCCCGCTGTGTACCCCTCTGTGTCCCCCGCTCCCCGCTGTGTCCTGCTGTGTACCCCGCTGTGTCCAACCGTGTCCTCGCTGTGTCCCGCGCTGTCTCCTGCTTTGTCCCACGCTGTGTCCCGCTGTGACCCACTGTGTCCTCACTGTGTCCTCGCTGTGTCCCCCCGCTGTGTCCCGCTGTGTCCCCCCGCTGTGTCCCGCGGTGTTCGCGCTGGGTCCCCCGCTGTGTCCTGTTTGTTCCCGCAGTGTCCCCGCTGTGTCCCGCTGTGTCCCACTGTGTCCCGTAGTGTCCCAGTTTGTCCCACGCTGTGTCCCCCGGTGAGTCCCCGCTGTGTCCCGCTGGGTCCCCCACTGGGTCCCGCTGTGTCTAATGCTGTGTCCTCGCTGTGTCCCGCTGTGTCCTCGCTGTATCGACGCTGTGTTCCGCTGGGTCCTCGCTGTGTCCCCCGATGTGTCCCGTTTTGTCCCCAGCTATGTACCCCGCTGTTTCCCGCTGTGTGCCCTCTGTATCGACGCTGTATCCCGCTGTGTCCCGCTGAGTCCTCGCTGTGTTCCCCGCTGTGTCCCGCTGTGTACCCCTCTGTGTCCCCCTCTGTGTCCTGCTGTGTCCCCCGCTGTGTCCCGCTGTGTCCCGCTGTGTCCCCCCCTGTGTCCCTGCTGTGTCCCCGCTGTGTCCCGCTGTGTACTGCTGTGTCAGCGTTGAGTCCCGCTGTGTCCTCGCTGTGTCCCGCTGTGTCCCTCTGTGTCCCGCTGTGTCCTCCCTGTGTCCCCCATTTTGTCCCCGCTGAATCATCGCTGTATCCCGCTGAATCGACGCTGTGTCCCGCTGTGTCCTCGCTGTGTCCCGCTGTGTCCTCGCTGTGTCCCCCGCTGTGCCCCACTGTGTCCTCCGCTATGTCCTCTGTGTCCCGC
>NW_012323560.1:0-1487 GCF_000151885.1 Dipodomys ordii
GGAAGAAGCTGATGTGTGAGGAAGCAGAAAGAAGAAGTATCCTGAAGTATTTGATAGGAGCCTTAAGTCATAATTGATGAGCAGTAGCAGATGGATAAGCAGAAAAGAGTATTCAGGAATAGCTGTAGAAGCTGAAGCAGGAGAAGCAGAAGCTGAAGAAACATGAGAAGGACATGATGCAGAATCAGAAGGAGAAGCAGATACAGAAGGAGTATGCAGAATGAGAAGGATGGGTAGCAGATGTAGCAGTAAGCAGGAGAATCAGAAGCATAAGAATCCGAAGAAGTAGAAGCAGAACCTGAAGCAGAAGGAGAAGCAGGAGAAGCAGAAGAATCAGAATCTGGAGAAGCAGAATGAGAAGTTGAAGGAGAAGCAGAAGCGGAAAGAGATTCAATAGGAGAAGGAGAAGTGGAAGAAACAGAAGAAGCAGAAGCAGTAGCAGTTGCAGCAGAAGCAGAAGGAGAAGCAAAAGTAAAAGCAGAAGAACGAGAAGGAGAAACAGAAGGAGAAGCAGAAGGAGTAGCAGAAGAAGCAGAAGGAGAAGCAGAAGGATAAACAGAAGGAGAAGAAGCAGCAGAAGGAGAAGCAGAAGCAGAAGAAGATGCAGAAGGAGAAGCAGGAGAAGCAGAAGAAGCAGAAGCAGAAGTAGAAGGAGAAGTAGGAGAAGGAGAAGGAAGAGCCGCAGAAGCAATAGGAGAAGCAGAAGAAGAAGCAGAAGCAGAATGAGAAGCAGTAGAAGAAGAAGAAGCAGGAAAAGCAGAAGCAGCAGAAAGAGAAGAAGAAGAAGAAGAAGAAGAAGAAGAAGAAGAAGAAGAAGAAGAAGAAGAAGAAGAAGAAGAAGAAGAAGAAGAAGAAGAAGAAGAAGAAGAAGAAGAAGAAGAAGGAGAAGGAGAAGGAGAAGGAGAAGGAGAAGGAGAAGGAGAAGGAGAAGCAGTAGAAGCAGAAGAAGCAGAAGCAGGAGAAGCAGAAGCAGGAGAAGCAGAAGCAGAAGAAAAAGAATAAGCATAAGAAGCAGAATCAGAGGGAGAAGCAGAAGAAGGAGAAGCAGAAGTAGAAGAAGCAGCAGAAGCAGAAGCAGAAGAAGATGCAGAAGGAGAAGCAGGAGAAGCAGAAGAAGGAGAAGGAGAAGGCGAAAGAGAAGGATTAGGAGTAGGAGAAGCAAAAGGATAAGCAGAAGCATAAAGAGACGCAGAAGGAGAAGCAGCACGAGAAGTAGGAGAAGCAGGAGAAGCAGAAGCAGGAGAAGCAGAAGAAACAGAAGACGCAGAAGCAGAATGAGAAGCAGAAGGAGAAATTGAAGCAGAAGCAGAAGCAGAAGGAGAAGCAGAAGCAGAAGAAGGAGAAGGAGAAGCAGAAAGAGAAGCAGAAAGAGAAGCACAACGAGAAGCAGGAGAAGCAGAAGCAGGAGAAGCAGAAGCAGAAGAAACATAGGAAGGAGAAGAAGCAGAAACAGAAGGAGAAGCAGAAACAGAAGGAAAAGCAGAAAG
>NW_012323561.1:0-1487 GCF_000151885.1 Dipodomys ordii
CTCCTGGTGCTTCTGCTTCTGCTTATTCTACTCTCACTGTTTCTTCTGCTTCTGCTTCAGATTGTGCTTCTTCTGTTTCTCCTTCTGCTTCAGATTATGATTCTGCTTCTTCGGCTTCGCCTGTTTCTTCTGCTTCTGCTTCTCCTGCTTCTTCTGCTTCTCCTGCTTCTCCTGCTTCTCCTTCTGCTTCTCCTTCTGCTTCTGCTTCTCCTTCTGCTTCTGCTTCTGCTCTTCTCCTTCTTCTGTTTCTTTTGCTTCTGTTTCTTCTGCTTCTTCTTCTTCTGTTTCTTCTGATGCTACTTCTGCTTCTCCTTCTTCTCCTTCTCTTTCTGCTTCTACTTCTGCTTCTTCTGATTTTACTGCTTCTCCTTCTTGTTCTCCTTCTGTTTCTGCTTCTCATTCTGCTTCTGCTTCTCCTTCTGCTGCTCCTTCTCCTTATCCTTCTTCTGATTCTCCCCCTGCTTCTGCTTCTGCTTCTTCTGCTTATTCTTTTTTTTCTGCTTCTGCTTCTCCTGCTTCTGCTTCTTCTGCTTCTACTGCTTCTCATTATGTTTCTCCTTATGTTTCTCCTTATGCTTCTTCTTCTTCTTCTTTTTCTTCTTCTTCGTCTTCTCCTTCGTCTTCTTCTTCGTCTTCTTCTTCTTCTTCTTCTTCTTCTTCTTCTTCTTCTTCTTCTTCTTCTTCTTCTTCTTCTTCTTCTTCTTCTTCTTCTTCTTATCTTTCTGCTGCTTCTGCTTTTCCTGCTTCTTCTTCTTCCACTGCTTCTCTTTCTGCTTCTCCTTCTGCTTCTGCTTCTCCTTCTGCTTCTCCTATTGCTTCTGCGGCTCTTCCTTCTCCTTCTCCTACTTCTCCTTCTCCTTCTGCTTCTGCTTCTTCTGCTTCTCCTGCTTCTCCTTCTGCATCTTCTTCTGCTTCTGCTTCTCCTTCTGCTTCTCCTTCTCCTACTTCTGCTTCTCTTTCAGCTTCTGCTTCTTCTGCTTCTCCTGCTTCTCCTTCTGCATCTCCTTCTGCTTGTGCTTGTCCTTATGCTTCTTCTTCTGCCTCTGCTTCTCCTTCTCCTTCTTTTGCTTCACCTTTTGCTTCTGCTTCTTCTGCTTTTCCTGCTTCTCCTTCTGCTTCTGCTTCTTCTGCTTCTCCTTCTGCATCTTCTTCTGCTTCTGCTTCTCCTTCTCCTTCTTCTGCTTCTCCTTCTCCTTCTTCTGCTTCTCCTTCTGATTCTCCTTCTGCTTCTTCTTCTGCTTTACCTGCTTCTCTTTCTGCTTCTCCTTCTGATTCTCCTTCTGTTTCTCCTTCTCCTTCTTGTTCTTCTGCTTTTCCTTCTGCTTTTCCTACTGCTTCTGCTACAACTGCTCCTGCTTCTACTTCTTCTGTTTCTTCTGCTTCTCCTTCTGCTTTTGATTCTCTTTCTGCTTCTGCTTCTCCTTCTGCTTCTCATTCTGCTTCTCCAGATTCTGATTCTTCTGCTTCTCCTTCTGCTTCAGGTTCTG
>NW_012323562.1:0-1487 GCF_000151885.1 Dipodomys ordii
GACACAGCGACACAGCGGAGGACACAGCGGAACACAGCAGGACACAGCGGGGACAAAGCAGTAGACACAGCGGGACACAGTGGCGGACACAGCGGGACACAGCGTGGGACACAGGGAGGACACAGCGGGACCCAGCGGGACCCAGCGTCGATACTGCTGGGACACAGCGGGACAAAGCGAGGACACAGCGGGGGACACAGCGGGACACAGCGGGGAACTCAGCGAGGACACAACGGCACCCAGCAGGACACAGCGTCGATACAGCGGGGACACAGGGTTACACAGAGTGGTACCCAGCTGTGGACACAACGGGACAGAGTGGGGGCACAGCGAGACACAGCGGGACACAGCGAGGACACAGCGGGATACATTGGTGACACAGCGGGGAAAACAGCAGGACAAAGCAGCGGACACAGCGGGGGACACAGCGCGACACAGCAAGACATAGCAGGGACACAGCAGTAGACACATCGGGACATAGCGGGGGACACAGCTGGGGACACAACGGGACACAGCGGTGGACACAGCGAGGACACAGCAGAACCCACCGGGACCAAGCGGGGGACACAGCGAGGACACAGCAGGACACAGCGGGGGACACAGCGAGGACACAGCGGGGGACACAGCGGGACACAGCGGGGAACACAGCGAGGACCCAGCGGGACCCAGCGGGACACAGCGTCGATACAGCGGGCACACAGCGTTACACAGCGTGGTACTCAGCTGTGGACACAACGGGACACAGTGGGGGCACAGCCGGACACAGCGAGACACAGTGGGACACAGCGGGGACAAAGCGTGAGACACAGCAGGGACACAGCGGGGGACACAGCGAGTACACACCGGGACACAGCGGGAACACAGCGGGACTCAGCGGTGGACACAGCGGGACACAGTGTGACACAGAGGGAAACAGCAGTGACACATCAGGGACACAGCGGGGGACAAAGCGGCACACAGCAGGACTCAGCGGGGGACACAGCGGTACACAGCGGAGGACACATCGGGGGACACAGCGGGACACAGTGGGGAACACAGCGAGGACCCAGCGGGACACAGCGGGACACAGCGTTGATACAGCTGGGACACAGCGGGACAAAGCGGGGAACACAGCTGGGGACACAACGGGATACAGTGGGGGACAAAGCGGGACACAGCGGGATACAGGGGACACAGTGGGGACAAAGCGGGGGACAAGTGGGATACAGAGATGGACACAGCGGGGGACACAGTGAGGACACAGCGGGACACAGTGGGGGATACTGCGAGGACACAGCGGGACACAGCGGGGACACTGTAGTCGACACAGAGGGACACAGTGGGGACACAGCGAGACTCAGTGGGGGACACAGTGGGGGACAGGGCGGGACACCACGGGACACAGCGGGACACAGCAGGGACACTGCTGGGACACAGCGCGACACAGCAGGGGACACTGTGGGACACAGCGGGGGACAAAGCTAGGGACACAGCGGACACAACATGAT
>NW_012323563.1:0-1487 GCF_000151885.1 Dipodomys ordii
ACGCTGTGTCCGCGGTGACCTGCTGTGTCCTCGCTGTGTCCCACGCTGTGTCCTGCTGTATCCCGCTGTGTCCCCGCTGTGTCCCGCTGTGTCCTCACTGTGTCTCCCGCTGTGTTCCGCTGTGTCCGCGCTCTGTCCCCCGCTTTATCCGGTTGTGTCCCCAGCTGTGTACCCCGCTGTGTCCCTCTGTGTCCCCGCTGTATCGACGCTGTGTGCCGCAGGGTCCCGCTGTGTCCTCGCTGTGTTCCCCGCTGTGTCCTGCTGTGTACCCCTCTGTGTCCCACGCTGTGTCCCGCTGGGTCCCGCTGTGTCCTCGCTGTGTTCCCCGCTGTGTCCCGCTGTGTTCCCCTCTGTGTCCCACTGTGTCCCCGGCTGTGTCGCGCTGTGTCCCACTGTGTCCCTGCTGTGTCCTGCTGTATACTGGTGTGTCCTCCGCTGAGTCCCGCTGTGTCCCTGCTGTGTCCCGCTTTGTTCCCCCTGTGTCCCCACTGTATTGACGCTGTGTCCCACTGGGTCCCGCTGGGTCCTCGCTGTGTTCCCCCTGTGTCCAGCTGTGTCCCTGCTGTGTCCCCGCTGTGTCCTGCTGTATACTGGTGTGTCCCCCGCTGAGTCCCGCTGTGTCCCTGCTGTGTCCCGCTTTGTTCCCCCTGTGTCCCCAGCTGTGTCCCCCGCTGTGTCCCGCTGTGTCCCCCGCTGTGACCTGCTGTGTCCCGCTGTGTCCCGCTGTGTACCCCGCTGTGTCCCGCTATGTTCCCGCAGTGCCCCGCTGTGTCCCACTTTGTCCCGTGGTGAACCAGTTTGTTTCCCGCTGTGTTCCCCGGTGAGTCCCCGCTGTGTCCCGCTGTGTCCCCCACTGGGTCCCGCTGTGTCTACTGCTCTGTCCCCGCTGTGTCCCGCTGTGTTCTGCTGTGTCCTGCTGTGTCCTCACTGTGTCCCACGCTGTGTTCCGCTGGGTCCTCGCTGTGTCCCCCGATGTGTCCCGTTGTGTCCCCAGCTGTGTACCCCGCTGTGTCCCCGCTGTGTGCTCGCTGTGTCCTGCTGTGTACCCCGCTGTGTTCAGCTGTGTCCCCTCTGTGTCCCGCTGTGTCCCCTCTCTGTCCCCTGCTGTGTCTCCCGGTGTGTCCCACTATGTCCCGATGTGTCCCCTGCTTTGTCTCGCTGTGTCCCCGCAGTGTCCCAGCTGTGTCCCACTGTGTCACACTGTGTCCCGTGGTGTCACACTTTATCCACCGTTGTGTCCCCCACTGAGTCCCCTCTGTGTCCCCTCTGTGTCCCGCTGTGTCCTCGCTGTGTCCCCTGTTGTGTCTCTCTGTGTCCCCGCTGTGTCCCCCGCTGTGTCCCACTCTGTCCTGCTGTGTACCCTGCTGTGTACCGCTATGTTCCCGCAGTGTCCCAGATGTGTCCCGCTGTTTCCTGTGGTGTGCCACTTTGTCCCCACAGACTGTGTCCCCCGGTGAGTCCCCGGTGAGTCCCCGCTGTGTCCCCGC
>NW_012323564.1:0-1487 GCF_000151885.1 Dipodomys ordii
GCACTGTGTCCCATTGTGTCACGCTGTTTTTCTTTCTGTGTCCCGCTGTGTCCCCTCTGTGTACCAGCTGTGTCCCATGCTGTGTCCCCGCTGTGTTCCCGCTGTGTCCCCTCTGTGTCCCGCGCTGTTTCCCCGCTGTATCCCCGCTGTGTCCCGCTGTGTCCCGCAGTGTCCCACTGTGTCCCCAACATGTCTACTGTGTCCCCTCTGTGTCCCGCTGTGTCCCTTCGCTGTGTCCCCGCTGTGTCCCCGCTGTGTCACCGCTGTGTCCCCCTGTGTCCCGCTGTGTCCCGTGATGTCCTGCTTTGTCCCCCGCTGTGTCCCCTTCTGTGTCCCCTGCTGTGTCCCCGCTGTGTTCGGCTGTGTCCACCACTGTGTCCCCGCTGTGTCCCACTGTGTCTCCCGTTGTGTCCCCGCTGTGTCTCGCTGTGTTCCGCTGTGTCCTCGCTGTGTCCCTGCTGTTTCCCCTCTTTGTCCCGCTCTGTCCCCCGCTGTGTCCCAGCTGTATCCCCGCTGTGTCCCGCTGTGTACCCTGCTGTGTCCCGCTGTGTCCCCTGCTGTGTCCCCTGCTTTGTGCCCCCTGTGTCCCCCGCTGTGTACCCGCTGTATCCCTGCTGTGTCCCGCTGTGTCCCCTGCTGTGTCCCGCTGTGTCCCCTGCTGTGTCCCATGCTTTGTGCCCCCTGTGTCCCCCGCTGTGTGCCCGCTGTATCCCCGCTGTGCCCCCTGTGTTCCCGCGCTGTGTCTCGCTGTGTCACCCTTTGTCCCGCGGTGTCACCGCATTGTCCCGCTGTTTTCCCCACTGTGTCACCGCTTGTCCACACTGTGTCCCAGTTGTGTCCCACTGTGTCCCCCGCTGTGTCACCCGTTGTGTCCCGCTGTGTACCACGCTGTGTCCTGCTTTGTCCCCGCTGTGTCCCGCTGTCCCCCTCTGTGTCCCGCGTACCGCACTCTGTCCAGCTCTGTCCCCGCTGTGTCCCGCTGTGTCCCGCTGTGTCCTCCGCTGTGTCCCCTGCTGTGTCCCGCTGTGTACCACGCTGTGTCCTGCTTTGTCCCCGCTGTGTCCCGCTGTCACCCTCTGTGCCCCGCTGTTTCCCTGCTGTGTCCCCGCTGTGTCCCCCCTCTGTGTCGCGCTGTGTCCCGCTGTGTTCCGCTGTGTCCCCCGCTATGTCCCCCCCTGTGTCCCGCTGTGTCCTTCTGTATCCCCCGCTGTGTCCCGCTGTGTCCCCGCTGTGTCCACCTCTGTGTCCCCGCTGTGTCCCGCTGTGTCCAGCTGTGTCCCCCGCTGTGTCCTCGCTGTGTCCCGCTATGCCCCCGCTTTGTCCCCTCTTTGTCCCCCGCTGTGTCCCCCGCGGTCCTCCGCTGTGTCCACGCTCTGTCCCCTGCTCTGTCCCTTGCTGGGTCCTGCCGTGTCCTCCGTTGTGTCCCGCTGTGTCCCCAACTGTGTCCTCCAGTGTGTCCCGCTGTGTCCCCCGCTTTGACCTGCTGT
>NW_012323565.1:0-1487 GCF_000151885.1 Dipodomys ordii
CAGGTATTACATTTCTATGAATGTATTAAACAGAAGTAAAAACTTTTTTGGACAGAGAATGTAGTTAATTGACAGTGAACTGAATTAGTATGTGTGAGACCCTGGATATGATCCCCAAAGACAAATTTTGAAAAGACACACTATAGAGAAATGTATGCTGGGCAAATTCCTGTAACTGAATTTTATACTATTTTAATGTCTGTCCTAAAATTTACAGCATTTTATTTGAAGAAATGCAAGTTTGTGAAAATTAGGCTTTGAAAACCTATGAAGGTACAATTCACTTCCAAAGCACTAAAATGTATACAATAAAAAGAGATATTATATTGTAAGTGAATTGCATGTCAGGAAAAAAAACTATTGTTAAAACTTCTTCACACAAACTGCAGAATTGCTAAAAAGATATTTTTGGTGCTGGCTAAATACTCTTTGTAAACTGCTGCATTTAAAACAAAGATGTGATTTCTGTTTATTTTGAGGGTATTTTGTCTGTTTGAGTTTATACAGATATAACTCAATCCAAAAGTATATGTGATAAGTAATTTTTATTATTTTTATATTTTATTGTGAAAAAACTGTACAGAGGGGTTACAATTACATGGGCAAGATAATCAGTACATTTCTTATCAAGCATTGTAGCCTCCTACTTTGTTTGCCCTTCACATCCCTTCCCATCCTCCCCCTCCGCCCCACCCAATCCTCCCCGCTACCCCCCCACCACTGTTGTAAAGTTCATTTTTCGACTTGTACATCTCACAGTTGCAATGGGTTCACCTGTATCCCTATTTTTCCCCCATGGTTTCCCTTATTTGCAATATCTAGTATATGTCTGAGTCAAGCCGAAAAGGTCAGATAAGGTGATGTTAGGGAAATGAACCCTAAGATATGTATTCAGATGTTTTTTTTTTCTTTCATGCGATTGTTTCTAACACATTTATAAGATTATTTCTTTGTTGCTTTGTATGTCCCCCCCCCCACAGTATAACCCCTGCTTTCACTGTATTTGATGTCAGTATAATTTGTGGAGGGGAAGGGAAAAATATTCTAAGTAATGGAGAAACTTTTCTGGAAGAAACTTTTAGCAAATGACGGAAGACACAAATCTATGCATCTGCATTTTATGAAAGTCATATGTTACTTGTTCAATCCAATTGCTTATCTCTACTTTACTAGGAAAAATGTATTCTCAAGATAAGAGCCAAAAGCAATGAAAAGAACAAAATACACAATCATCTTGATTAATTGGTGAAAGTAACAAATGAAATAAAGCAATTCCACTTAAGGGAATCCAATATTAGTGTATGTGAAGATGTTCCTGAATGCCAATATCCATTAAATTTTTGGAATTTTAATTTCTACAAACATATGAAAACTAGAACAAGAAAACAAATATAGACTTAGAGTGAACCAAACTTGAAATCATTTTCTTAATTGTTTTGAAACCACAAAAGAATTGATACTCCTTTGCTTTGGAAATCATTAAAAAT
>NW_012323566.1:0-1486 GCF_000151885.1 Dipodomys ordii
TGTTTTCCCCGCTGTGTCCTGCTATGTTCCCGCTCTTTCTGCCCCTTGTCCACCACTGTGTCCCGCTTGTCCCGTGGTGCCCCGCTTTGTCCCCCGCTGTGTCCCCCGGTGAGTCCCCGCTGTATACCCGCTGTGTCCCGCTGTGTCCTCCCTGTGTCCCCCGTGTGTCCCTGGTGTTTCCCCGCTGTGTCCCGCTGTGACCCGCTGTGTACTGCTGTGTCCCCCGCTGTGTCCCGCTGTGTCCCACTGTATCCTCCGCTGTGTCCCGCTGTGTCCTCGCTGTGTCCCGCCCTGTGTCCCGCTGTGTCCACTGCTGTGTCCCCGCTGTGTCCCGCTGTGTCCCCTGGTGTGTGCCCCGCTGTGTCCCGCTCTGTCCCCGCTATGTCCCACTGTGTCCACTGCTGTGTCCCCGCTGTGTCCCTCTGTGCTCCCCACTGTGTCCCGCTGTGTCCTCGCTGTGTCCCCCGCTGTGTCCCGCTGTGTACTCGTTGTTTCCCCCGCTGTGTCCCGCTGTGTACCCTGCTGTTTCCTGCTATGTTCCCACAGTGTCCCCACTGTGTCCCGCTGTGTCCCGCTGTGTCCCATGCTGTCCCGCTTTGTCCCCCGCTCTGTTCCCTGGTAAGTCCCGGCTGTGTCCCTGCTGTGTCCCTCTGTGTCCTCCCTGTGTCCCCGCTGTGTCCCGCTGTGTTCCCCGCTGGGTCCAGCTGTGTCTACTGCTTTGTCCTCGCTGTGTCCCGCTGTGTCCCGCTGTGCCCCCACTGTGTCCCATTGTGTCCACAGCTGTGTAATGCTGTGTCCCCACTGTATCGACACTGTGTCCCGCTGGGTCCCACTGTGTCCTCGCTGTGTTCCCCGCTGTGTCCCGCTGTGTCGCCCGCTGTGTCTCCCACTGTGTCCTCGCTGTGTCCCCCGCTGTGTCCCGCTGTGTCCTCGCTGGGTTCCCCGCTGGGACCCGCTGGGTCCCCTGCTGTGTCCCGCTGTGTCCCGCTCTGTCCCGCTCTGTCTCTGCTGTGTCCTGCTGTGTCCCGCTCTGTCCCAGCTGTGTCCCGCTGTGTCCCCTCTCTGACCCCTGCTGTCCCCCGCTGTGTCCCCCGCTGTGTCAACCGGTGTGTCACCCTGTGTCCTCTCAATGTCCCCTCTGTGTCCCGCTGGGTCACACTGTGTCCCGTGGTGTGAAGAATTGACACAACGTTGTGTCCCCCAATGAATCACACAGTGTCCCCGATGAGTTCCAATGTGTCCTCACTGTATACCCTGTTGAGTCCCACAAAGTCTCCCCCAGTCTCCCCCGCTGAATTCCGGTTAAGTACCAGCTAATTTTCCCCCTGAGTCCAGCTATTGATCACGCTTCTTTAATGCCACTTTATCACAAATGTGGCTAGGCAGTATCCCGTGGAGGCCCACTATGAGCACCGCAGAGTCCACCGGGGGAGTCTCCATAGCGTGACAGGAGGGACCAAATGGAACAATGCTATTTTCCCAAAAT
>NW_012323567.1:0-1486 GCF_000151885.1 Dipodomys ordii
TTCTGCTTCTCCCACTGCTTCTGCTTCTGCTTCTTTTGCTTATTCTTTTTCTTCTGCTTCTGCTACTCCTGCTTCTGCTTCTTCTGCTTCTACTGCTGCTCCTTCTTCTTCTTCTTCTTCTTCTTCTTCTTCTTCTTCTTCTTCTTCTTCTTCTTCTTCTTCTTCTTCTTCTTCTTCTTCTTCTTCTTCTCTTTCTTCTGCTCCTTCCTTTCCTGATTCTTCTGCTTCTACTGCTTCTCTTTCTGCTTCTCATTCTGCTTCTGCTTCTCCTTCTGCTTCTCCTATTGCTTCTGCTGCCCTTCCTTCCCCTTCTCCTTCTCCTACTTCTGCTTCTCCTTCTGCTTTTGCTTCTTCTTCTTAACCTGCTTCTTCTTCTGCATCTTCTTCTGCTTCTGCTTCTCCTTCTGCTGCTTCTTCTGCTTCTGCTTCTCCTTCTTCTGCTTCTCCTTCTGCTTCTCCTTCTGCTTCTCCTTCTGCTGATCATTATGCTTCTCGTTCTGCTTCTGATTCTACTTCTGCTCTTCCTACTCCTAATCCTTCTCTTTCTCCTTCTCCTTCTTCTACATCTGCTTCTCGAACTGCTTCTGCTACTGCTAATTCTGCTTGTTCTGTTTCTTCTGCTTCAGGTCCTGCTTCTGCTTCTTCAACTTCTTCTGTTTCTTCTGCATCTGCTTCTCTGCTACTACTTCTTCTCCTTCTCTTTCTGCTTCTCCTTCTGCTTCTGCTTCTCCTTCTGCTCATTCTCCTTCTTCTCTTTCTTCTTCTTCTTCTTCTTCTTCTTCTTCTTCTTCTTCTTCTTCTTCTTCTTCTTCTTCTTCTTCTTCTTCTTCTTCTTCTTCTTCTTCTTCTTCTTCTTCTTCTTCTTCTCCTGCTTCTGCTTCTTCTGCTTCTCCTTCCTTTCCTGTGCTTCTGCTTCTCCTACTCCTTCTTCTGCTTCTCTTTCTGCTTCTGCTTATTCTGATTCTCCAACTAATACTTCTTCTTCTCCTTCTGTTTCTGCTTCCCTTTCTGCTTCTTCATCTCCTTCTGCTTCACCTTCTGCTGCTCCTTCTCCTTCTTCTGTTTCTCCCTCTGCTTCTGCTTCTTATGCTTCTTCTTGTTCTTCTGCTTCTGCTTCTCCTGTTTCTGCTTCTCCTGCTTCTGCTTCTTATGCTTCTACTGCTTCTTCTTCTTCTTCTGCTTCTTCTGCTTCTATTTCTCTTTCTGCTTCTGCGTCTCCTGCTTGTTTTTCTGCTTTTTCTTCTGCTTCTCCTTCTGCTGCTTCTTCTACTTCTCCTTCTGCTTCTCTTTTTGCTTCTCTTTCTGCTTCTGCTTCTTCTGTTTCTCCTGCCTGAATTTCTGGTTCTACTTGTTCTGCTGCTTCTCCTTCTGCTTCTGCTTCTACTTCTGCTTCTGTTTCTGCTTCTTCATTTTCGGCTTCTTCCGCTTCTGCTTCTTCTGCTTCTCCTTCCTTTCCTCTGCTTCTGCTTCTCCTTCTCCTTCTACT
>NW_012323568.1:0-1486 GCF_000151885.1 Dipodomys ordii
AGATTTCAATCCTCCTAGTAGTTGTTAAAGGCGGCTAATGGTCCCCCATCGGATTTTCCCTGTCCGACCGTGGTGATTTGGTTCATTAACATTTTGGGAACTTTCCAGTTTTTATCGTCGTCCTGCCTTACCACCCCATCAAGATTAGTTTACGCTACCCTCGGTGATCCAGAAGGTAGATTCCCTATGTGTGGACACGATTGGGGAATACAAGGGAAGCATTAACCCTCCCCCTCCGCAACACGTCGGCTGGCGGTCGAAACCCCGCCCTCCCCCCTCCCCGTCGTCATGGCTACGACAGAGGAAAAGCAAATGATGATAATAATGAATCATAACAACCTATATGTATGTGTGTGTCAGAACTCTCACTCCCCACTGCCGGGTAGGTGAGGACTGACTGACTGAGTGAGTGACTGACCCGACCCGTGTTTTGCCCATCCCGCCGCCCCATCCACCTTGTCGACGGCGAACGCGCGCCATCTAGTGGTGGTTTTGTGAATTGCAGTTTTCTCTCATGAAATGCATGGGGGAAAAAAAAGAAGAAACAAACCACGCACTGACTGACTGAGAAAACCGGCCCAGGCTGGCTGGCCCCGAGAGAGACTGCCTTCTTTTCAGAGAAGGGGTGGGGTGGGGATGATGATGTGCCTCGTTGGAGTATGGGGCCCATGCATAGGCAGGCAGGCAGGCAGGCAGGCTCGGAGTGGGACCGTTGTGTGTTGGAGCGCCAGTACAGTAGCTCAAGCCCCAGGATTGACTGGCAAGTCGAGAGAAAAAGGAGGGAGGGAGTGCGGGCGGGCGGGCGGGCGGGAGAGAGAATTCAAACGAGAGAGAGAGAGAGAGAGAGAGAGAGACAGACAGACAGACAGACAGACAGACATACATACAGACAGACAGACAGACAGAGACAAAGAGGGACACAGAGAGAGAAATAGAGAAACAGAGAGACAAGAGACAGAGACGTGGTGAATTGGTCCGGCTGGACTACATACATGCTCTGTCGCGTCCGATCTTTGAGTTTCCTCAAAGATGCACGCACGCACACACACAGATAAACTGAGATGCCCTCTGCCCCCTCTTCTCTCCTCTCCAATTCCGCCGCCCCCTCTCCCCTCCCCCCCTCCCCCGTCAGGCACCAGAAATGAGATCCCTCCCCTTCGCCTATTGCGTCAATTACAAACAAAAGGCAGCGTGAGATTCAAGCAAATTTGTTTTATTTTGTTCCGATGGTACGGTTGTGGATTTTGGTGCGGGGGGGGGGTCGGAGGTCGTGGTCGTGGTCGAGTAATCGCCTGCGGGGGTGGGGGGGTGAGGATGGACGGTTACGCCACCTGCATGGATGGCTCGGTTCCCCTCTGGCTGTCTGGTTGCCGCTGAGTGCTTCAGATATCACCATCTGGTCAGGAAGCAGGGGCTGGAAGATAAAGAGATATTAAAGAGATAATTAGGACAGGACTCCAGGGAAGACCGAAGGCGGGGGGAGGCG
>NW_012323570.1:0-1486 GCF_000151885.1 Dipodomys ordii
GCTTCTCCTGCTTCTGCTAAAACAAGAGCTGCTTCTCATTATGCTTCTGATTCTGCTTCTCCTTCTCCTTCTTCAGCTTCTCCTTCTGCTTCTGCTTCTCCTTCTGCTTCTGCTTCAATATCACCTTCTGCTTCTCATTCTGCTTCTGCGTCTGCTGTTTCTTCTGCTTCTCCTTCTTCTGCTTCTCCTGCTTCTCCTACTTTTCGTGCTGCTTCTCCTTCTGCGTCTCTTTCTGCTTCTCCTTAAACAAAAGCTTCTCCTACTCCTAATCCTTCTCTTTCGCCTTCTCCTTCTCCTTCTTCTGCTTCTCCTGCTTCTCCTTCTGCATCATCTTCTGCTTCTGCTTCTCCTTCTGCTGCTGCTTCTGCTTCTGCTTCTCCTTCTTCTGCTTCTCCCTCTGATTCTGCTTCTGATGCTTATTATTTTTCTTCTGCTTCTGCTTCTCCTGCTTCAGCTTCTTCTGCTTCTACTGCTTCTCCTTCTCCTTCTCCTTCTTCTTCTCCTTCTCCTTTTCCTTCTCCTTCTTCTTCTTCTTCTTCTTCTTCTTCTTCTTCTTCTTCTTCTTCTTCTTCTTCTTCTTCTTCTTCTTCTTCTTCTTCTTCTTCTTCTTCTTCTTCTTCTTCTTCTTCTTCTTCTTCGTCTTCTTCGTCTTCTTCGTCTTCTTCTTCTTCTTCTTCTTCTTCTTCTTCTTCTTCTTCTTCTTCTTCTTCTTCTTCTTCTTCTTCTTCTTCTTCTTCTTCTTCTTCTCCTTCTTCTTCTTCTTCTTCTTCTTCTCTTTCTACTGCTTCTGCTTTTCCTGCGTCTTCTGCTTCTAGTGCTTCTCTTTCTGCTTCTCCTTCTGCTTCTGCTTCTGCTTCTTGTCCTTCTCCTGTTTCTTCTGCTTCTGCTTCTCCTGCTTCTGCTTCTTCTGCTTTTCCTGCTTCTCTTTCTGCTTCTCCTTCTACTTCTGCTCCTCCTTCTGCTTCTGCTCCTTCTATTTCTTCTGTTTCTTCTTCTTCTGCTTCTCCCGCTCTGCTTCTTCTGCTTCTCCTGCTTCTCATTCTGCTTCTCTTCGTCGGCTTATCTTTCTACTTCTCCTTCTGCTTCTTCTGATTCTGCTTCTTCTCCTTCTTCTTCTCCTTCTGCTTCTGCTTCTTTTGCTTCTCCTGCTACTCCTTCTGCATCTCCTTCTGCTTGTGCTTTTCCTTCTGCTTCTTCTTCTGCTTCTGCTTCTCCTTCTTCTGCTTCTCCGTCTGTTTCTGCTTCTTCTGTTTTTCCTGCTTCTCCTTCTGCTTCTCATTCTTCTTCTCCTTCTGTTTCTCCTTGTCGTTATTCTGCTATGCCTTCTGCTTCTCTATCTGCTTCTGCATCTTCAGGTTCTTCTGCTACTGCTTCTGCTTCTGCTTCTTCTGTTTCTACTGCTTCTTTTTCTGCTTCTCCTTCTGCTTTTGCTTCTCTTTCTGCTTAATGCTTCTCCTTCTGGTTCTCCTTCTTCTCCAGATTCTGC
>NW_012323571.1:0-1486 GCF_000151885.1 Dipodomys ordii
GTTCCTTTGGTTCCTTTTGGTTCCTTGGATCTCTCTCTTCCTTTCTCTTGGCTCTCTCGATCGGCATCTAGCTATCTTTCTTGCTCGCTCTCTGCTCAGCTTTCGTTCTACTCTCTCATAGCTCTCTCTCTTTCATCTCTCTCTCTCTCATCTCTCATCTCTCTCTCTCATCTCTCATCTCTCATCATATCTCATCATCATCATCGTCATCTTTTCTCCTCTTTATCTGCATCTTCTTTTCCTGCTACTTCTGCTTCTACTCCTTCTCTTTCTTCTTCTCATTCTGCTTCTGCTTCTCCTTCTGCTTCTTCTATTGCTTCTGCGGCTCTTCCTTCTCCTTCTCCTACTTCTACTTCTCCTTCTGCTTCTGCTTCTTCTGCTTCTCCTGCTTCTCGTTATGCATCTTCTTCTGCTTTTGCTTCTCCTTGTGCTGCTTCTTCTGCTTCTTTTTCTCTTTCTGTTTCTCCTTCTGCTTCTTCTGCTTCTCCTTCTGATTCTCCTTTTTCTTCTGCTTCTGTTTCTTTTTCTCCTTCTTGTTCTCCTGCTTTTCCTTCTGCTTCTCCTTCTGCTGTAACTGCTACTGCTTCTGCTTCTTCTGTTTCTTCTTCTGCATCTTCTTCTGCTTCTGCTTCTCTTTCTGATGTTTCTTCTGCTTCTGTTTCTCCTTCTGCTTCTCCTTCTGCTTCTTCTGCTTCTCCTTCTGATTCTCCTTCTGCTTCTCCTTCTGTTTCTCCTTCTCCTTCTCGTTCTTCTGCTTTTCCTTCTGCTTCTCCTTCTGCTTCTGCTGCAACTGCTACTGCTTCTGCTTCTTCTGTTTCTTCTGCTTCTCCTTCTGCTTTTGATTCTCATTCTGCTTCTGCTTCTGCTTCTACTTCAGCTTCTCATTCTGCTTCTCCAGATTCGGCTTCTTCTGCTTCTCCTGCTTCTCCTTCTGCTTCAGGTTCTGCTTCTGCTTCTTCGGATTCTTATGCTTCTGCTTCTCCTGCTTCTGCTTCTTCTGCTTCCCCTCTTTCTCTTTCCGCTTCTCCTTCTGTTTCTGCTTCCCCTTCTGCTTCTGCTTCTGCTTCTTGTCCTTCTCCTGTTTCTTCTCCTTCTGCTTCTCCTGCTTCTGCTTCTTCTGCTTTTCCTGCTTCTCTTTCTGCTTCTCCTTCTGCTTCTGCTCCTTCTCCTCCTTCTGTTTCTTCTACTTCTGCTTCTCCCGCTAGTGCTTCTCCTGCATCTCCTGCATCTCGATCTGCTTCTCTTCATCAGCTTCTCTATCTATTTCTGCTTCTGCTTCTTCTGATTCTGATTCTTCTCCTTCTTCTTCTCCTTCTCTTTTCAGCTTCTGCTTCTGCTTCATTCTGATTCACCTGCTTGTCCTTCTCCTTCTGCTTCTCCTTCTCCTTCATACACTTTCACTATCTGCTCATGATTCTGATCCTTCTGATTCTCCAACCTCCTCTTCCAGATTCAGCATCTCTATCGACTTCTGCATCCCTTCCTG
>NW_012323572.1:0-1486 GCF_000151885.1 Dipodomys ordii
TACACATGAATATGGCCTTCCTGGAATAAGGGCAGTGAGATACTTCTTTGTTACTAGTTTTGAACAAATGACAACTACAAAGGTTCATTCCATAAAAATTCTGCTGAATTTTATTACTTTATAATATTAACTATACTACACATTTATTTCTGTATTTTTTCCCTTGTCATGGCTACACTAAATTCAGGTGTCATCAAATCACGGTTTTAGTTTTCTCTTGCACACTGTTAATGAACCATTCCCAGACCATTTCTTTCCTGCGAGATGTTACGAAAAATAATATCTGTAGTTAGATAAAAGTGTCTAAACACCAATCTATGCCATTCACTTTCCTATGTTCTGGGATAACAATTACACTAACATCCATATCTTGCTTTCCAGATTTGTGAAATTATTTGGAAGCTTAAAAAAAAATATAACTGCTTAAAATTCTGTACAGGTTCCTATTTTGTGCTGAAAACAATATATATATAATCTGCCTATGATATCATTCACCTTTATTTATGTGTATGTGTGTGTGTAAGTGTGTGTGTGTGTGTGTGTGTGTGTGTGTTTCGTGACCTTTCTGATTCAATATTTGTCCTCTCGAGAGGGCATGCTGACCATCCGAGACAGTTTCTGGAGAGATCGCACACCTGTGCTGCAGTCTTTGAGATGAGGCTATTTAGCCTCTATCATTTTCTTTTTTTATATAAATTTAATTTTATTTTATTTGTGAACATACTGTACAGAGGAGTTACAATTACATGGGCAGGATAATGCATACATTTCTTACCAAGCATTGCAGCCTCCTCCTTTGTTTACCCTTCACATCCCTTCCCAGCCTCCCCCCTCCCCCCCAATCCCAATCCTTCGCCTTCCCCCCTCTTCCCCCCCCCCCCCGCACCGACATTGTAAAGCTCGTTTTGGACATGACAACTTGTACTTCTCATTGTTGCAACAGGTCCACCTGTATCCTTAAACAACTGGTTTTTCCCCATCTCCTCCACAAATTATACTGACATTAAATATAGTGAAAGCAGGGGTTATACTGTGGGGGAGGGACATACAAAGCAACAAAGAGATAATCTTATAACTGCGTTAGAAACACATGCATGAAAGAAAAAAACATTAAAATACACATCTAACGGTTCATTTTCCTGACATCACATTATCTGACCTTTTCCGCTTGACTCATACATATACTAGATATTACAAATAAGGGAAACCATGGGACCTATGTTTCTTTGGGCCTGGCTTACTTCACTTAATATAATTTTTTCCAAGTTTTTCCATTTCCTAACAAATGGGGCAATGTCATTCTTTCTGATGGAGGCATAGAATTCCATTGTGTATATATAGCACATTTTCTTGATCCATTCATCAACTGAGGGGCATCTGGGTTGATTCCAGATCTTAGCTATGGTAAATAATGCTGCAATGAACATAGTTGTGCTGGTAGCTTTAGTGTGGTCTTGTTTGTAAACATTTGGGTAAATGCCCAAAA
>NW_012323573.1:0-1486 GCF_000151885.1 Dipodomys ordii
ATCTTGTGCTTCTCCTGCTTCTCTTTCTGCTTCTCATTCCGCTTCTGCTTCTCCTTCTGCTTCTCCTCCTTCTCCTTCTCCTACTTCTGCTTCTCCTTCATCTTCTGCTTCTTCTGCTTCTCCTGCTTCTCGTTCTGCATCTCCTTCTGCTTGTGCTTGTCCTTATCCTCTTTCTTCTGCTTCTTCTTCTCCTTCTGCTTCTGCCTCTGTTTCTCCTTCTCCTTCTCGTTCTCCTGCTTTTCCTTCTGCTTCTCCTTCTGCTTTTGCTGTAACTGCTACTGCTTCTGCTTCTTCTGTTTCTTCTGCTTCTCCTTCTGCTTTTGATTCTCTCTGCTGCTGCTTCTCCTTCAGCTTGTCATTCTGCTTCTCCATATTCTGCTTCTTCTGCTTCTCCTGATTCTCCTTCTGCTTCTCCTTCTGTTTCTCCTTCTCGTTCTTCTGATTTTCCTTCTGCTTCCCCTCTGCTTCTGCTGCAACTGCTACTGCTTCTGCTTCTTCTGTTTCTTCTGCTTCTCCTTCTGCTTTTGATTCTCTTTCTGCTTCTGCTTCTACTTCAGCTTCTCATTCTGCTTCTCCAGATTCTGCTTCTTCTGCTTCTCCTGCTTCTCCTTCTGCTTCAGGTTCTGCTTCTGCTTCTTCGGATTCTTGTGCTTCTGCTTCTCCTGCTTCTGCTTCTTCTGCTTCCCCTCTTTCTCTTTCTGCTTCTCCTTCTGTTTCTGCTCCTCCTTCTGCTTCTGCTCCTTCTCCTTCTTCTGTTTCTACTTCTTCTGCTTCTCCTGCTTCTGCTTCCTCTGCTTCTCTTGCTTCTCGTTCTGCTTCTCTTCGTCGGCTTCTCTTTCTACTTCTGCTTCTCCCGCTTCTGCTTCTTCTCTTTAGTTCTTCTCCTTCTGCTTCTGCTTCTTCTGCTTCTCCTGCTTCTCCTTCTGCATCTCCTTCTGCTTGTGCTTTTCCTTGTGCTTCTTCTTCTGCTTCTGCTTCTCCTTCTTCTGCTTCTCCGTCTGTTTCTGCTTCTGCTTTTCCTGATTCTTTTTCTGCTTCTGCTTCTGCTTCTCCTGTTTCTCCTTCTCCTTCTCGTTCTTCTGCTATTTCTTGTGCTTCTTTTTCTGCTTCTACATCTTCAGCTTCTTCTGCTACTGCTTCTGTTTCTTCTGTTTCTTCTGCTTCTCCTTCTGATTTTGGTTCTCTTTCTGCTTCTGCTTCTCCTTCTGCTTCTGCAGATTCTGCTTCTTCTGCTTCTCCTGCTTCTCCTTCTGCTTCAGGTTCTGCTTCTGCTTCTTCGGATTCTTATGCTTCTGCTTCTCCTGCTTCTGCTTCTTCTGCTTCCGCACCTTCTCTTTCTGCTTCTCCTTCTGTTTTTGCTTCTCCTTCTGCTTCTGCTTCTTCTCCTTATTCTGTTTCTTCTGCTTCTGCTTCTCCTGCTTCTGCTTCTCCTGCTTCTCGTTCTGCTTCTCTTTCTGTTTCTTTCTGCTTCTCCTTCTCCTTCTTA
>NW_012323574.1:0-1486 GCF_000151885.1 Dipodomys ordii
TCCCACTGTGTCCCGTTGTGTCCGGCTGTGCCCCCACTGTGTCCCGTTGTGTAACAGATGTGTACTACGCTGTGTAACGCTGTGTCCCTGCTGTATCGACGCTGTGTCCCGCTGTGTCCTCCCTGTGTTCCCCGCTGTCTCCCGCTCTGTCCCTCACTGTATCTTACGCTTTGTCCCCGCTGGGTCCCACTGTGTCCCGCTATGTCCGGCTGTTCCCCCACTGTGTCCCGTTGTGTCCACAGCTGCGTACCACGCTGTGTAACGCTGTGTGCCCGCTGTATCGACGCTGTGTCTCGCTGGGTCCCGCTGTGTCCTCGCTGTGTTCCCCGCTGTGTCCCGCTGTGTCCCCCGCTGTGTCCTCGCTGTGTCCCCCGCTGTGTCCTGCTGTGTCCTCGCTGTGTCCCCCGCTGGGTCCCGGTGGGTCCTGCTGTGTCCTCGCTGTGTCCACCACTGTGTCCCGTTGTGTCCCCAGCTGTGTCCCCCGCTATGTCCCGATGTGTCTACTGCTGTGTCCATGCTATGTCTTGCTGTGTCGCGCTGTGTCCCCCGCTGTGTCCGCTGCTTTGTCCTGCTGTTTTCCCCGCTGTGTCACCAATGTGTCCCGCTGTGTCCTCGCTGTGTCCCGCTGTGTCTCGCTGTGCCCCCACTCTGTCCCGTTGTGTCCACAGCTGGGTACCACGCTGTGTCCCCGCTGTATCGACGCTGTGTCCTGCTGGGTGTCGTTGTGTCCTCGCTGTGTTCCCCACTGTGTCCCGCTGTGTCCCCCGCTGTGTCCTCGCTGTGTCCCCCGCTGTGTCCCGCTGTGTCCTCGCTGTGTTCCCCGCTGTGTCCCGCTTTGTCAGCCGCTGTGTCCCCCGCTGTGTCCTCGCTGTGTCCCCTGCTGTGTCCCGCTGTGTCCTCACTGGGTCCCTCACTGTGTCCCGCTGTGTCCCCCGCTGTGTCCTGCTGTGTCCGCTGTGTCCCCGCTGTGTGCCTGCTGTGTCCCGCTGTGTCTCCACTTTGACCCGCTGTGTCTCCACTTTGACCCGCTGTGTCCCACTGTGTCCCCACTGTGTCCCGCTGTGTCCCGCTGTGTCCCCGCTGTGTCCTGCTGTGTCCTCGATGTGTCCCCCGCTGTGTTCCGTTGTGTCCCCAGCTGTGTACCCCGCTGTGTCCCGCTGTGTCCCCGCTGTATCGACGCTGTGTCCCGCTGTGTCCCGCTGTGTCCCGCTTTGTCCCCCGCTGTGTCCCCCGCTGAGTCCCCGCTGTGTCCCCGCTGTGTCCCGCTCTGTCCTCCCTGTGTCCCCTGCTGTGTCCCGCTGTGTCCCCTGCTGTGTCCCACTGTGTCTACTGCTGTGTTCCTGCTGTGTCCCGCTGTGTCCCGCTGTGTCCCCCTGTGTCCTCACTGTGTCCCACACTGTGTTCTGCTGAGTACTTGCTGTGTCCCCCGATGTGCCCCGTTGTGTCCCCTAACTGTGTACCCCGCTGTGGCCCACTCTGTCCCCGC
>NW_012323575.1:0-1486 GCF_000151885.1 Dipodomys ordii
AGTCCCCGCTGTGTCACCGCTGTGTCTCGCTGTTTCCTCGCTGTGTCCCCTGCTGTCTCCCTTTCTGTCCCCTGCTGTGTCTCACGCTTTGTCCCCGCTGTGTCCCACTGTGTCCCGCTGTGTCCGGCTGTGCCTCCACTGTGTCCCGTTGTGTCCACAGTGTGTATCACGCTGTATAACGCTGTGTGCCCGCTGTGTTCTGCTTTGGCCTCACAGTTTTCCCCGCTGTGTACCCCTCTGTGTCCCCCACTGTTTCCCGCTGTGTCCCCCGCTGTGTCCCTGCTGTGTCCCCGCTGTGTCCTGCTGTGTCCCGCTGTGTAATGCTGTGTCCCCTGCTGAGTCCCACTGTGTCCCCGCTGTGTCCCAATGTGTCCTCGCTCTGTCCCCCGCTGTGTACCACTGTGTCCTTCCTGTGTCCCACGCTGTGTCACGCTGTGTCCCGCTGTGGCCCCCGCTGTGGCCCCCGCTATGTCCCGCTGTGTCCACCGCTGTGTCCCCCTCTGTCCTTGCTGTGTCCCCCACTGTGTGCCGCTGTGTCCTCGCTGTGTCCCCCGCTGTGTCCCGCTGTGTCCTTTTGTGTCACGCTGTTTCCCCGCTGTGTCCCTGTAGAGTCCCTCTGTGTACCCCGCTGTGTCCAACTTTGTCCCCGCTGTGTCTCGTTGTGTCCCACGCTCTGTCCCACACTGTGTCCCGCAGTGTCCCCTGCTGTTTCCCGCTGTGTCCCCCGCTGTGTCCCGCTGTGTCCCCGCTGTGTCCTGCTGGGTCACACTGTGTCCTCGCTGTATCCCCCGCTGTGTCCCGTTGTGTCCCCAGCTGTGTACCCCGCTGTGTCCCGCTGTATCGACGCTGTGTCCCACTGGGTCCCGCTGTTTCCTTCCTGTGTTCCCTGCTGTGTCCCGCTCTGTCCCGCTGTGTCTCCGCTGTGTGCCCGCTGTGTCCTGCTGTGTACTCTGTTGTGTCCAGCTGTATCACCGCTATGTCTCGCTTTGGCCCCTCTCTGTCTCCGCTGTCCCCCGCTATGTCCCCCGCTGTGTCCCGCTGTGTCCCGCTGTGTCCCCTGCTTTGTCCCGCTGAGTCCCCTCTGTGTCGCCGCTGTGTCCCGCTGTGTCCTCGCTGTGTCCCCCGCTGTCTGCCGCTTTGTCCCCGCTGTGTCCCAAGCTGTGTCCCGCTGTGTACCCCGCTGTGTCCCACTATGTTTCCGCAGTGTCCCCGCTGTGTACCGCTGTGTCCCGCTGTGTCCGGCTGTGCCCCCACTGTGTCCCGTTGTGTCCCCAGCTGTGTACCTCGCTGTGTCCCGCTGTGTCCCCACTGTATCGATGCTGTGTCCCGCTGTGTCCGGCTGTGTCCTCGCTGTGTCCCATGCTGTGTTCTGCTGTGGCCTCGGTTTTTTCCCCGCTGTGTCCCCCTCTGTGTCCCCCGCTGTGTCCCGCTGTGTCTCCCGCTGTGTCCCTGCTGTGTCCCGCTGTGTCCCCCTGTGTACTCGCTG
>NW_012323576.1:0-1486 GCF_000151885.1 Dipodomys ordii
TAGCAGGGGACAAAGCGGGGGACACAGCGGGACACAGCGGTACACGGCGGGGACACTGCGGGAACATAGTGGGACACAGCGAGGACACACCGGGACACAGCGGGAACACAGAGGGGACTCAGCGGGACAAAGCGGGGGAAACAGCGGGACACAGCGGGACACAGCGGGGGACACAGCGGGGGACAGCGGAGACAGAGAGGGGACAAAGCGAGACACAGCGGTGACACAGCTGGACACAACAGAGTACACAGCGGGACACAGCGGGCACACAGAGGGGACACAGCGGGGCAGAGCGGGACACAGCAGGGACCGAGCGGGACATAGCGGGACACAGCGGAACACAGAGGGGGACACAGCGGGATACAGCGGGGGACCCAGCGAGGACACAGCGGGACACAGCGGGGGACACAGCTGGGGACACAGCGGGACACAGCGGGGAACACAGCGAGGACACAGCGGGACCCAGCAGGACACAGCATCGATACACCGGGGACACAGTGTTACACAGCGTGGTACCCAGCTGTGGACACAACGGGACAGAGTGGGGGCACAGCGAGACACTGCGGGACACAGCAGGGGACACAGCGGGACACAGCGCGACACAGCGGGGAACAGAGAGGGAGACAGCGGGGGACACAGCGAGGACAAAGCGGGACACAGCGGTGACACAGCGGGGACTCAGTGGGGGACGCAACGGGGGACAAAGAGGGACACCACGGAACACAGCGGGACACAGCGGGAAACAGCAGTGACCCTGCGGGGACACGGTGGGACACAGCGGGGGACACAGCGCGACACAGCGGGGGACAGAGCGAGGACACATTGGGACACATTGGGACACAGCGGGACTCAGCGGGGGACACAGCTGTACATAGTGGGACAAAGCGGGACACAGCGGGGACACAGCAGAGACACAGACGGGGACACAGCGGGACACAGCGGGGGCACAGGGATGACACAGCGGGACCCAGCGGGACCTAGCATCGATACAGCCGGGACACAGTGGGACACAGTGGGGTACACAGCTGGGGACACAGGGAGGACACAGCAGGACACAGCGGGACACAGCTGGGGACACAGCGGGGACACAGCGGGACACAGCGGAACACAGCGGGAGACAAAGCTGGAGACAGCGGGGGATATAGCGAGGACACAGGAGGACACAGCGGCGACACAGAGGGGACTCAGCGGGGGACACACGTGGGACAAAGTGGGACAACATGGGACACAGTGTTACACAGCGGGACACAGCGGGTACACTGCGGGACACAGCAGGACAAAGCGGGGGACAAAGTGGGACACAGCGGGACACAGCGGGGGACACAGCAGGGACACAGCGAGGGACACAGCGGGGGACACAGCGGGAAACAATGAGGAACACATCGAGGACACAGCGAGACCCAGCGGGACCCAGCAGGACAGCGCGTCGATACAGAGGAGACACAGCGGGACACAGCGGGGTACACAGCTGAGACACAACGGGACA
>NW_012323577.1:0-1486 GCF_000151885.1 Dipodomys ordii
ATAGGGAGGGAGACACCGGCCGGGCATTACCCACAGATCAGCATACGAGTCTTCTCACACAATGTGGGGTAGAGGTAATGCTAGTTTCCTCTTCCTTCAGCACAAATGAGTCATGGGTCGCCTTTATGACTTCAGGGCAGTTCTCTCAGGAAGGAAAATGACTGCCCTGGTACCACAATTCTCCTGATCCATGGTGGAGGTATGTGTGCCAGGTTATCGATCACAAACCAGTTCCACTCGCCCCATCCCCCTCCCCCCGCCCCCCCTGCCTTCGGGCTTCCCTGGAGTCCTGCTCCTAATTATCTCTTTAATATCTCTTTATCTTCCAGCCCCTGCTTCCTGACCGGATGGTGATATCTGAAGCACTCAGCAGCAACCAGACAGCCAGAGGGGAACGCGAGCCATCCATGCAGGTGGCGTAACCGTCCATCCTCACCCCCCCCCGCAGGCGATTACTCGACCATGACCACGACCTCCGACCCCCCACCCCGCACCAAAATCCACAACCCTACCCTCGGAACAAAATAAAACAAATTTGCTTGAATCTCACGCTGCCTTTTGTTTGTAATTGACGCAATAGGCGAAGGGGAGGTATCTCATTTCTGGTGCCTGACGGGGGGGGGAGGGGGGAGCGGGCGGGGGAATTGGAGAGGAGAGAAGAGGGGGCAGAGGGCATCTCAGTGTATTTGTGTGTGTGCGTGTGCGCATCTTTGAGGAAACTCAAAGATCGGACGCGACAGAGCATATATGTAGTCCAGCCGGACCAATTCACCACGTCTCTTTCTCTTGTCTCTCTGTTTCTCTTTCTGTATTTCTCTCTCTGTGTCTATCTTTGTCTCTGTCTGTCTGTCTGTCTGTCTGTCTGTCTGTCTGTCTGTCTGTCTGTCTCTCTCTCTCTCTCTCGTTTGAATTCTCTCTCCCGCCCGCTCGCCCGCCCACACTCCCTCCCTCCTTTTCCTCTCGACTTGCCAGTCAATCCTGGGGCTTGAGCTAATGTACTGGCGCTGCAAAACACAATGGTCCCACTCTGAGCCTGCCTGCCTGCCTGCCTGCCTATGCATGGGCCCCATACTCCAACGAGGGACATCATCATCCCCACCCCACCCCTTCTCTGAAAAGAAGGCAGTCACTCTCGGGGCCAGCCAGCCTGGGCCGGTTTTCTCAGTCAGTCAGTGCGTGGTTTGTTTGTTCTTTTTTTTCCCCCATGCATTTCATGAGAGAAAACTGCAATTCACAAAACCACCACTAGATGGCGCGCGTTCGCCGTCGACAAGGTGGATGGGGCGGCGGGAGGGGCAAAACACGGGTCGGGTCAGTCACTCACTCAGTCAGTCAGTCCTCACCTACCCGGCAGTGGGGAGTGAGAGTTCTGACATACACATACATATAGGTTGTTATGATTCATTATTATCATCATTTGCTTTTCCTCTGTCGTAGCCATGACGACGGGGAGGGGGAGGGCGGGGTTCGACCGCCAGCCGACCTG
>NW_012323578.1:0-1485 GCF_000151885.1 Dipodomys ordii
GCTTCTCTTCTGCTTCTCCTTTTGCTCTGCTTTCTTTCTGCTTCTGCTTCTGCTCTCATCTCTTCTGTTGTTTAGATCTCATCCTCTTCTTGATCCTTCTTCTTCTTCTTCTGTTTCTTCTGATTCTACTTCTGCTTCTCCTTCTTCTCCTTCTCTTCCTCTTTTTGCTTCTGCTTCTTCTGCTCCTCCTGCTTCTCCTTCTGCATCTTCTTCTTCTTCTTCTTCTTCTGCTTCTCCTTCTGCTGCTTCTTCTGCTTCTGCTTCTCCTTCTGCTTCTTCTGCTTCTCCTTCTGATTCTCCTTCTGCTTCTGCTTCTGTTTCTCCTTCTCCTTCTCGTTCTCCTGCTTTTCCTTCTGCTTCTCCTTCTGCTTTTGCTGCAACTGCTACTGCTTCTGCTTCTTCTGTTTCTTCTGCTTCTCCTTCTGCTTTTGATTCTCTTTCTGCCTCTGCTTCTCCTTCAGCTTGTCATTCTGCTTCTCCATATTCTGCTTCTTCTGCTTCTCCTGCTTCTCCTTCTGCTTCAGGTTCTGCTTCTGCTTCTTCGGATTCTTATGCTTCTGCTTCTCCTGCTTCTGCTTCTTCTGCTTCCCCTCCTTCTCTTTCTGGTTCTCCTTCTGTTTCTGCTTCTCCTTCTGCTTTTGCTTCAGCTTCTTGTCCTTCTCCTGTTTCTTCTGCTTCTGCTTCTCCTGCTTCTGCTTTTTCTGCTTTTCCTGCTTCTCTTTCTGCTTCTCCTTCTGCTTCTGCTTCTCCTTCGGCTTCTGCTCCTTCTCCTCCTTCTGTTTCTTCTTCTGCTTCTCCCGCTTCTGCTTCTTCTGCTTCTCCTGCTTCTCGTTCTGCTTCTCTTCGTCGGCTTCTGTTTCTACTTCTGCTTCTGGTTCTTCTCTTTAGTTCTTCTCCTTCTGCTTCTGCTTCTTCTGCTTCTCCTGCTTCTCCTTCTGAATCTCCTTCTGCTTGTGCTTTTCCTTGTGCTTCTTCTTCTGCTTCTGCTTCTCCTTCTCCTTCTTCTACTTCTCCGTCTGCTTCTGCTTCTTCTGCTTTTCCTGATTCTCTTTCTGCTTCTCCTTCGGCCTCTCCTTCTGTTTCTCCTTCTCCTTCTCGTTCTTCTGCTATTTCTTGTGCTTCTTTTTCTGCTTCTACATCTTCAGCTTCTTCAGCTACTGCTTCTGTTTCTTCTGCTTCTCCTTCTGCTTCTCCTTCAGCTTTTGCTTCTCTTTCTGCTTCTGCTTCTCCTTCTGCTTCTCCAGATTCTGCTTCTTCTACTTCTCCTTATGCTTCAGGTTCTGCTTCTGCTTTTTCGGATTCTTATGCTTCTGCTTGTCCTGCTTTTGCTTCTTCTGCTTCCCCTCCCTTCTCTTTCTGCTTCTTCTTCTGTTTCTGCTTCTCGTTCTGCTTCGGCTTCTTCTCCTTCTTCTGTTTCTTCTGCTTCTCCTGCTTCTGCTTCTCCTGTTTCTCGTCCTGCTTCTCTTTCTGCTTTTCTTTCTGCTT
>NW_012323579.1:0-1485 GCF_000151885.1 Dipodomys ordii
GCTCCTCCTTCTCCTTCTTCTACTTCTCCTCTGCTCTACTCTACTTCTCTCTCTCCTCTGCTCTCTGCTCTCTTCTCCATATCTCTCTCTCTCTCTCTCTCATCTCATCTCTCATCTCTCTCATCTCTCTCATCTTCTTCTCTTCTTCTTCTTCTTCTTCTGCTTCTGCTTTTCCTGCTTCTTCTGCTTCTACTGCTTCTCTTTCTGCTTCTGCTTCTCCTATTGCTTCTGCTGCTCTTCCTTCTCCTTCTCCTACTTCTGCTTCTCCTTCTGCTTCTGCTTCTCCTTCTGCTTCTCCTTATATTTCTCTTTCTCCTTCTCCTTCTCGTTCTTCTGCTTCTACTTCTGCTTTTGCTTCTGCTACTTATGCTTCTTCTGTTTCTTTTGCTTCTGCTTCAGTTGCTTCTGCTTCTTAGCTTCTCCTGCTTCTCCTGCTTCTGTTTCTGCTTCTTCTTCTTCTTCTCTTTCGGGTTCTCCTGCTTCTGTTTCTTGTGCTTCTCCTGCTTCTCTTTCTGCTACTCATTCTGCTTCTGCTTCCCCTTCTGCTTCTGCTTCTCCTCCTTCTCCTTCTCCTTCTCCTACTTCTGCTTCTCCTTCAGTTTCTGCTTCTTCTGCTTCTCCTGCTTCTCCTTCTGCATCTCCTTCTGCTTGTGCTTGTTCTTATGCTTCTTCTTCTTCTGCTGCTTCTCCTGCTTCTTTTAGTTCACCTTTTGCTTCTGCTTCTGATTTTCCTCCTTCTCCTTCGGCTTCTCCCTCTGCCTCTCCTTCTGCTTCTCCTTCTGTTTCTCCTTCTCCTTCTCGTTCTTCTGCTTTTCCTTCTGCTTCTCCTTCTGCTTCTACATCTTCTCCTTCTCCCTCTGCTTCTGCTTCTCATGCTTGTTCTTTTTCTTCTGCTTCTGCTTCTACTGCTTCTGCTTCTTCTGCTTCTCCTGCTTCTCTTTCTGCTTATACTTCTGCTTCTCCTTCTGCTTCTTCCTCTTCTGCTTCTTCCTCTTCTGCTTCTGCTTCTCCTGCTTCTCCTTCTCCTTTTGCTCCTTCTTCTCCTTTTGCTTCTTCTTTTTCTTCTTCTTCTTCTTCTTCTTCTTCTTCTTCTTCTTCTTCTTCTTCTTCTTCTTCTTCTTCTTCTTCTCCTTCTTCTCCTCCTTCTTCTTCTTCTTCTTCTTCTTCTTCTTCTTCTTCTTCTTCTTCTTCTTCTTCTTCTTCTTCTTCTACTTCTTCTGCTGCTACTTCTACTTCATCTTCATCTACTGCAGCTTCTTCTGCTGCACCTGCTGCTGCAGCTGCTCCTGCTACTGCTAGTGCACGTGCTACGCATCATCCTCCTCCACATCCTGCTCCGCATCAAGAACAGCGACACAACGACTCAAGCAGCAAATAATCTTCATGCTCCTCCACCTACTCCATCTGACTACATGCTATATACCTCTTAATGCAGCTCCTACAACACATTCTGAGGAACCTACAAATATTGATAACAAGTGGAGA
>NW_012323580.1:0-1485 GCF_000151885.1 Dipodomys ordii
GCACTTCTCCTTCTTCTGTTTAGTAGAATCTGAGTCTTCTGCCTCATTCTTCTTCAGTTGATTAAGATTCTACTTCTGCTTCTCCTTCATCTCGTGCTCTGTCTGCGTCTACGTATACTTCTTCTGATTTTCCTGCTTCTCCTAGAAGTTCTCCTTCGGGTTCAGCTTCTCATTCAGCTTATGCTTCTCCTTCTGCGGCTCCATGTCCATCTTCTGCTTCTGCCTCTGATTCTGCTTCATAATGCTTATTAAGGGCGTCTGCTTCTGCATCTTCGGCATCTACTGCTTCTCCTTATGATTATCCTTCTCCTTCTCCTTCTTCTTCTTCTTCTTCTTCTTCTTCTTCTTCTTCTTCTTCTTCTTCTTCTTCTTCTTCTTCTTCTTCTTCTTCTTCTTCTTCTTCTTCTTCTTCTTCTTCTTCTTCTTCTTCTTCTTCTTCTTCTTCTGCTTCTCCCGCTTCTGCTTCTTCTGCTTCTCCTGCTTGTCCTTCTCGTTCTGCTTCTCCTTCTCCTTCTTCTGCTACTCTTTCTGCTTCTTCTTCTGCTTCTTCTGATTCTCCAACTTCTCCTTCTTCTTCTCCTTCTGTTTCTGCTTCTCCTTCTGCTTCTGCATCTCCTTCTGCTTCACCTTCTGCTGTTCCTTCTCCTTCTCCTGTGTCTCCCTCTGCTTCTGCTTCTTATGCTTCTTCTTTTTCTTCTGCTTCTGCTTCTCCTGCTTCTGCTTCTTATGCTTCTACTGCTTCTTCTTCTGCTTCTGCTTCTTCGGCTTCTACTTCTCTTTCTGCTTCTGCTTCTCCTGCTTGTTTTTCTGCTTCTTCCGCTGTTTCTCCTTCTGCTGCTTCTTCTCCTTCTCCTTCTCCTTCTCTTTTTGCTTCGCCTTCTGCTTCTGCTTCTTCTGTTTCTCCTGCCTGAATTTCTGGTTCTACTTCTTCTGCTGCTTCTACTTCTGCTTCTGCTTCTACTTCTGATTCTGATTCTGCTTCTTCTGCTTCTTCTCTTTGGCTTCTCCTGCTTCTGCTTCTTGTGTTTCTCCTGCTTCTCTTTCTGCTTCTCATTCCGCTTCTTCTTCTCCTTCTGCTTCTGCTTCTCCTCCTTCTCCTTCTCCTACTTCTGCTTCTCCTTCATCTTCTGCTTCTTCTGCTTCTCCTTCTGCATCTCCTTCTGCTTGTGCTTGGCCTTATGCTTCTTCTTCTGCCTCTGCTTCTCCTTCTCCTTCTTTTGCTTCTGCTTCTTCTGCTTTTCCTGCTTCTCCTTCTGGTTCTGCTTCTTCTGCTTTTCCTTCTGCATATTTTTCTGCTTCTGCTTCTTCTTCTCCTTCTTCTGCTTCTCTTTCTTATTCTTCTTCTGCTTCTTCTTCTTCTGCTTTACCTGCTTCTCTTTCTGCTTCTCCTTCTGCTTCTCCTTCTGTTTCTCCTTCTCCTTCTTGTTCTTCGCTTTTCCTTCTGCTTCTCGTTCTGCTTCGCTACAACTGCTACGCTTCTACTTC
>NW_012323581.1:0-1485 GCF_000151885.1 Dipodomys ordii
CCACGGATGCAAATAATCAGACGTGGCAGCCAGATCAGATGTTCCCGTAAGGACAATACCCACTAGAATAAGTATATCTACATCCCGATCTTTCTCACCTAAGTGATAATGATTCCAGCTTAGACGGATACACTCTACTCAACCGGAGCAGTAAGGGGAACCTGTAATTAGGCAATCTGTGAAAGATTAGAAGAACTAGAGCTCAGTTGTTTAGCAAGCAACCACTCTCCATCCAGCACTATGGACGGCACTGCAGACATCTGGATATAACAACCCCCCGCCACCTTTGAGCTTACTGAGAGTCCTGCTCATAATTGTCAATGAAATATCTAGTTATCTTACAACACGAGCTTCCTGACCGGATGGTGATATCTGAAGCACTCAGCGGCAACCAGACAGCCAGAGGGGAACGCGAGCCATCCATGCAGGTGGCGTAACCGTCCATCCTCACCCCCCCCCCCCGCAGGCGATTACTCGACCACGACCACGACCTCCGCCCCACCCCCCGCACCAAAATCCACAACCCTACCCTCGGAACAAAATAAAACAAACTTGCTTGAATCTCACGCTGCCTTTTGTTTGTAATTGACGCAATAGGCGAAGGGGAGGGATCTCATTTCTGGTGCCTGACGGGGGGGGGGAGGGTGGAGGGGGCGGGGGAATTGGAGAGGAGAGAAGAGGGGGCAGAGGGCATCTCAGTGTATCTGTGTGTGTGCGTGCGTGCATCTTTGAGGAAACTCAAAGATCGGACGCGACAGAGCATGTATGTAGTCCAGCCGGACCAATTCACCACGTCTCTGTCTCTTGTCTCTCTGTTTCTGTTTCTCTATTTCTCTCTCTGTGTCTCTCTTTGTCTCTGTCTGTCTGTCTGTCTGTCTGTCTGTCTGTCTGTCTGTCTGTCTGTCTGTCTGTCTGTCTGTCTCTCTCGTTTGAATTCTCTCTCCCGCCCGCCCGCCCGCCCGCACTCCCTCCCTCCTTTTCCTCTCGACTTGCCAGTCAATCCTGGGGCTTGAGCTACTGTACTGGCGCTCCAACACACAACGGTCCCACTCCGAGCCTGCCTGCCTGCCTGCCTGCCTATGCATGGGCCCCATACTCCAACGAGGCACATCATCATCCCCACCCCACCCCTTCTCTGAAAAGAAGGCAGTCTCTCTCGGGGCCAGCCAGCCTGGGCCGGTTTTCTCAGTCAGTCAGTGCGTGGTTTGTTTGTTCTTTTTTTTCCCCCATGCATTTCATGAGAGAAAACTGCAATTCACAAAACCACCGCTAGATGGCGCGCGTTCGCCTTCGACAAGGTGGATGGGGCGGCGGGAGGGGCAAAACACGGGTCGGGTCAGTCACTCACTCAGTCAGTCAGTCCTCACCTACCCGGCAGTGGGGAGTGAGAGTTCTGACATACACATACATATAGGTTGTTATGATTCATTATTATCATCATATGCTTTCCTCTGTCGTAGCCATGACGACGGGAGGGGGAGGGCG
>NW_012323582.1:0-1485 GCF_000151885.1 Dipodomys ordii
CAGCTGTGTCCCGCTGTGTACCCCGCTGTGTCCTGCTATGTTCCCGCAGTGTCCCCGATGTGTCCCGCTGTGTCCGGCTGTGTCCTTGCTGTGTCCCCAGCTGTGTACCCCACTCTGTCCCGCTGCGTCCCCCGCTGTGTCTCTGCTGTGTCCCCGCTGTGTCCCGCTTTGTCCTGCTGTGTACTGCTGTGTCCCCCGCTGTGTCCCGCTGTGTCCTGCTGTGTCACGCTGTTTCCCCGCTGCGTCTGCGCTGTGTCCCTCTGTGTACCCCGCTGTGTCCAGCTTTGTCCCTGCTGTGTCTCGCTGTGTCCCACGCTCTGTCCCCCTCTGTTTCCCGCTCTGTCCCCCTGTGTCCCGCTGTGTCCCCAGCTGTGTCCCACTGTGTCCCCGCAGGGTCACTGCTGTTTCCCGCTGTGTCCCGCTATGTTCCGTGGTGTCCCTCTTTGTCTCCCGCTGTGTCCCCCGCTGAGTCCCCGCTGTGTCCCGCTGTGTCCTCGCTGTGTCCCCCGCTGTCTCCCGCTCTGTCCCCCGCTGTGTCTCACGCTTTGTCCCCGCTGTGTCCCACTGTGTCCCGCTGTGTCCCGCTGTGCCCCCACTGTATTTCCTTGTGTCCACAGCTGTGTACCACGCTGTGTAACGCTGTGTGCCCGCTGTATCTACACTGTGTCCCGCTGGGTCCCGCTGTGTCCTTGCTGTGTTCCTCGCTGTGTCCCACTGTGTCCTCCGCTGTGTCCCGCTAGGTCCCCCGCTGAGTCCCCGCTGTGTCACCACTGTGTCCCGCTGTCTCCTCACTGTGTCCCCTGCTGTCTCCCTCTCTGTCCCCTGCTGTGTCTCACGCTTTGTCCCCACTGTGTCCCACTGTGTCCCGCTGTGTCCGGCTGTGCCCCCACTGTGTCCCGTTGTGTAAACAGATGTGTACTACGCTGTGTAACGCTGTGTCCCCGCTGTATCGACGCTGTGTCCCGCTGTGTCCTCGCTGTGTTCCCCGCTGTCTCCCGCTCTGTCCCTCGCTGTGTCTCACGCTTTGTCCCCGCTGTGTCCCACTGTGTCCCGCTGTGTCCGGCTGTGCCCCCACTGTGTCCCGTTGTGTTCACAGCTGAGTACCACGCTGTGTAACGCTGTGTGCCCGCTGTATCGATGCTGTGTCCCGCTGGGTCCCGCTGTGTCCTCGCTGTGTTCCCCGCTGTGTCCCGCTGTGTCCCCCGCTGTGTCCTCGCTGTGTCCCCCGCTGTGTCCTGCTGTGTCCTCGCTGTGTGCCCCGCTGGGTACCGGTGGGTCCTGCTGTGTCCTCGCTGTGTCCACCGCTGTGTCCAATTGTGTCCCCAGCTGTGTCTCCCGCTATGTCCCGATGTGTCTAGTGCTGTGTCCATGCTATGTCTTGCTGTGTCGCGCTGTGTCCCCCGCTGTGTCCGCTGCTTTGTCCTGCTGTTTTCCCCGCTGTGTCACCAATGTGTCCCGCTGTGTCCTCGCTGTGTCCTGCTGTGT
>NW_012323583.1:0-1485 GCF_000151885.1 Dipodomys ordii
CCGCTGTGTCCTCGCTGTGTCTCACTGTGTCTCTGCTGTGTCTCCGCTGTGTCCCGCTGTGTCCCTGGTGTGTCCTCGCTGTGTAACCGCTGAGTCCCTCTGTGTCCCCGCTGTGTCCCACTGTGTCCCCTGCTGTGTCCCCGCTGTGTCCCCGCTGTGTCCTCCTGTGTCCCGCTGTGTCCTCGCTGTGTCCTTCTGTATCCCGTTGTGTCCCCCGCTCTGTCCCGCACTATTTCCCCACTGTGACCCGCTGTGTCCATGCTGTGTCCCCCGCTGTGTCCCGCTGTGTCCCGCTGTGTGTCCCGCTGTGTTCCCCGCTGTGGCCCGCTGTGTCCCGCTGTGTCCCGCTGTGTCCCGCTGTGTGCCTGCTCTCCCCTGGTGTGTCCCCCGCTGTGTCCCGCTGTGTCCTGCTTTGTCCCCGCTGTGGCCCGCTGTGGCCCGCTGTGTCCCCGCTGTGTCCCTGATGTGTCCCGATGTGTACCGCTGTGTCTGCCTCTGTGTACCCCGCTGTGTCCTGCTGTGTCCCCTGCTGTGTCCTGCTGTGTCCTCTCTGTGTCCCCCACTTTTTCCTGCTGTTTTCCCCCTGTGACACCCGCTGTGTCCCCAGCTGTGTCCCGCTGTGTTCCACTGTGTCCCCCGCTGTGTCCCGCTGTGTTCTTTGCTGTGTCCCCCGCTGAGTCCCTCTGTGTCCCCCTCTGTTTACCGCTGTGACCCCCACTGTGTCCCCCGCTGTGTCCCCGCTGTGTCCCCGCTGTGTCCCTCTGTGTCCCTGGTTTGTCCTCGCTGTGTAACTGCTATGTCTCTCTGACCCTGCTGTGTCCCACTGTGTCCCGCAGTGTCCCCCTATGTCCCCTCTGTGTCCTCGCTGTATCCCCTGCTGTGTCCCACTGTGTCCCGTGCTGTGTCCCCGCTGTGTCCCCGCTGTGTCCTAGCTGTGTCCCGCTGTGTCCCCGTTGTTCCCCGGTTTGTCCCCACTGTCCCCTGCTGTGTCCCTCGCTGTGTACCTCTGTGTCCCGCTCTGTCCTTGCTTTGTCCCTGCTATGTCCCTCTGTGTCCCTGCTGTGTCCGTGCTGAGTTCCACTCTCTCCCGCTGTGTGCAGCTCTGTGTCCTCCGCTGTGTATCCCGCTGTGTACTGCTGTGTCCCGCTGTGTCCCGCTTTGTCCCCCGCTGTGTCCCGCTGTTTCCCACTGTGCCCCTGCTGTGTCCCCGCTTTGTCCCGCTGTGTGCCCCCTTTATTCCCCTCTGTGTCCTGCGGTGTCCCCTGCTGTGTCCCCGCTGTGTCCCGCTGTGTCCCCGCTGTGTAACGCTGGGTCCCCCTTTGTGTCCCGCTCTGTCCCCTGCTGTGTCCCCCACTGTGTCCCGCTGTGGCCTTGCTGTGTCCCCTGCTGTGTCCCTCTGTGTCCCGCTTTGTCCTTGTTGTGGCCCCTGCTATATCCCGCTGTGTTCCTTGCTCTTTCCCGCTGTGTCCCGCTGTATTCCTGCTG
>NW_012323584.1:0-1485 GCF_000151885.1 Dipodomys ordii
GCAGGACACAGCGGGACACAGCATGGACACAGCGGGGGACACATTCGGGGACACAGCGGGGGACACAGCGTTACTCATCCAGGGACACAGAGGGACACAGCCGGACACAGCCGGACACAGCGGGGTACACAGCGGGACACAGCAGGGGACACAGTGGGGGACACAGCGGGACACAGAGGGTCACAGCTGGGGACACAGCAGGACACAGCGGGGACACAGCTGGACACAGCGGGATACACAGCGAGGATACAGCCGGCCCAGTGGAACACAGCGGGGACACAGCTGGACACAGCAGGGTACACAGCGGGACACAGCGGGGACATAGCGAGGACACAACGGGACACAGCGGGACATAGCTGGACACAGCAGGACACACGGGACACAGTGGGGGACACAGCGGGACACAGGGGGACACAGCTGGACACAGCGGGGTACACAGCGGGACAGAGCGGGGACAATGCGAGGACACAGCCCAACACAGTGGGGAATACTGCGGGACACAGCGGCACATAGCGGGGACACAGCAGGAGACACAGATGGACACAGCGGAAGACACACCGGGGACACAGCGGGACACAGCGGGACACAGCGGGACACAGCAGTGATCACAGCGGGGGAAAGCGGGGACACACCGGGGGAAAATGGGGACACAATGGGACACAGCGGGGGACACAGCGGGGGACACAGAGGGACACAGAGGGGGACAAGAGAGGACACAGCGGGACAAGAGCACGACACAGAGGGGACACAGTGAGACACAGAGGGACACAGCGAGGGATACAGCGGGACACTTCAGGGGACAGAGCGGGGGACACAGCGGGACACAGCGGGGACACAGTGGGATACACAGTGGGCCACAGCGGAGACATAGTGGAGACACAGAGGGACACAGCAGGACACAGCGGGATACAGCGGGACCCCGCAGGGGACACAGCGGGACACAGCGGGACACAACGGGGGACACAGCGGGACACAGCAGGGACAGAGTGGGGGACACAGCGGGACACAGAGGGACACAGCGGAGGACAAAGAGGGACACAGCGGGACACAGCGGGGACACAGCGGGACACAGCAGGGGACACAGCGGGACACAGCGGGGGACACAGCCAGGGACACAGCGGGACAAATCGGGGGACACAGCAGGGACACAGCGGGACACAGCGGGACACAACAGGACACAGCGAGAACTCAGCGGGGGACACAGCGGGGACACAGCGGGACAAAGCGGGGGACATTGGGGACACAGCGGGGGACAAAGGGGACACAGCTGGACACAGCATGGACACAGCGGGGACACAGCGGGACACAGCGGCACACAGCGGGGACATAACTTGGGACAGCAGGAACACAGCGTGACACAGGGGGGACACAGCAGGGGACACAGCGGGGGACACAGCGGGACAGCGCAGGACACAGCGGGACACAGGGGGACACAGCGAAACACAGCGGGGACACAGCAGAACACAGCGGGACACAGCACGGTCT
>NW_012323585.1:0-1485 GCF_000151885.1 Dipodomys ordii
GAGTTGGGTGGGCAAGATAAACTTCTAAGAAGCAGTATGGCACCCGAGCATAGTCAGGCGGACAGCCAGGCAGGCTCGGAGTGGGTGATCTTTTTTCTGGAGCGTCAGTACAATTGCTCAGTCCTCATGATTGATTGCAATGTCGAGAGGAAAATGTGGGACGGAGTGGGGGCAGGCGGGCGGTCGGGAGAGGAAATTTAAATAGAGAGAGAGAGAAAGCCCCGCCCCCCCCTGCCTTCGGGCTTCCCTGGAGTCCTGCTCCTAATTATCTCTTTAATATCTCTTTATGTTGCAGCCCCTGCTTCCTGACCGGATGGTGATATCTGAAGCACTCAGCGGCAACCAGACAGCCAGAGGGGAACGCGAGCCATCCATGCAGGTGGCGTAACCGTCCATCCTCACACCCCCCCCCCGCAGGCGATTACTCGACCACGACCACGACCTCTGACCCCCCCCCCCGCAACAAAATCCACAACCCTACCCTCGGAACAAAATAAAACAAATTTGCTTGAATCTCACGCTGCCTTTTGTTTGTAATTGACGCAATAGGCGAAGGGGAGGGATCTCATTTCTGGTGCCTGACGGGGGGGAGGGGGGAGGGGGCGGGGGAATTGGAGAGAAGAGGGGGCAGAGGGCATCTCAGTGTATCTGTGTGTGTGCGTGCGTGCATCTTTGAGGAAACTCAAAGATCGGACGCGACAGAGCATGTATGTAGTCCAGCCGGACCAATTCACCACGTCTCTGTCTCTTGTCTCTCTGTTTCTGTTTCTCTATTTCTCTCTCTGTGTCTCTTTCTCTGTCTGTCTGTCTGTCTGTCTGTGTGTCTGTCTGTCTCTCTCTCTCGTTTGAATTCTCTCTCCCGCCCGCCCGCACTCCCTCCCTCCTTTTCCTCTCGACTTGCCAGTCAATCCTGGGGCTTGAGCTACTGTACTGGCGCTCCAACACACAACGGTCCCACTCCGAGCCTGCCTGCCTGCCTATGCATGGGCCCCATACTCCAACGAGGCACATCATCATCCCCACCCCACCCCTTCTCTGAAAAGAAGGCAGTCTCTCTCGGGGCCAGCCAGCCTGGGCCGGTTTTCTCAGTCAGTCAGTGCGTGGTTTGTTTGTTCTTTATTTTCCCCCATGCATTTCAGGAGAGAAAACTGCAATTCACAAAGCCACCGCAAGATGGCGCGCGTTCGCCGTCGACAAGGTGGATGGGGCGGCGGGAGGGGCAAAACACGGGTCGGGTCAGTCACTCACTCAGTCAGTCAGTCCTCACCTACCCGGCAGTGGGGAGTGAGAGTTCTGACATACACATACATATAGGTTGTTATGATTCATTATTATCATCATTTGCTTTTCCTCTGTCGTAGCCATGACGACGGGGAGGGGGGAGGGCGGGGTTTCGACCGCCAGCCGACGTGTTGCGGAGGGGGAGGGGGAGGGGGAGGAGTCGCTCGTTCCCTGGATAGATCCGTCTCCCCTCCTCTCCACCAT
>NW_012323586.1:0-1485 GCF_000151885.1 Dipodomys ordii
ACACAGCGGGACACAGCGGGGGACACAGCGGGACACAGCGGGACACAGCGGGGGACACAGCGATGACAAAGCGGGACACAGCGGGGATATAGCAGGACTCAACACGGTCACAGCGGGACACAGCAGGACACAGCGGGACACAGCGGGGACACAGCAGGGGACAGAGCGGGACACAGCGTGGGACACAGGGGGACACAGCGGGGGACACAGGGGGGACAAAGGGGACACAGCAGGGGACACAGCGAGGACACAGCGGGACACATCTGGGACACAGCGGGAATCAGCGGGGGACACAGCGGGACACAGCGGGACACAGCGGGGACACAGCAGGGACACAGCGGTTGACAAAGTGGGACAGAGCAGGGGACACAGCAGGGGACACAGAGGGACAGAGCGGGACACAGCAGGGGACACAGGGGAGACACAGTGGGACACAGCGGGGGACACAGTGAGGACACATTGGGAAACAGCGGGGACACAGCGGGACTCAGAGGGGGACACAGCAGTACACAGCGGGACACAGCGGGGCACAGCAGGGACACAGCGGGGGACACAGCGGGAAACAGCGAGGGACACTGCGGGGGACACAGCGGGACACAGTGTGGAACACAGAGAGTACACAGCGGGACCCAGCGGGACACAGCGTCGATACAGCGGGGACACAGCATGACACAGCAGGGTCCATAGCTGGGGACACAACGGGACACAGTGGGGGACATAGCGGGACACAGCGGCACACAGCGGGACACAGCGGGTCACAGCGGGGACAAAGCGGGGGACACAGCGGGAAACAGCGAGGGACACTGCGGGGGACACAGCGGGACAACGTGTGGAACACAGAGAGTACACAGCGGGACCCAGCGGGACACAGCGTCGATACAGCGGGGACACAGCGTGACACAGCAGGGTACATAGCTGGGGACACAACGGGACACAGTGGAGGACATAGCGGGACACAGCGGGACACAGCGGGTCACAGCGGGGACAAAGCGGGGACTCAGCGGGGGACACAGTGGGGGACAAACGGGACACCACGGAATACAGCGGGATACAGCGGGACACACGGGGGACACAGCAGGACACAGCGGGACACAGAGGGGGACACAGCGGGACACAGCGGGGGACAGAGCGGGGGACAAAGCGGGACACCACGGGTCACTGTGTGTCACATCGGGAAACAGCGGCGACACTGCGGGGACACAGCGGGACAAAATGGGGGACACAGCGGGACACAGCGGGAGACAGCATTGGACACAGGAGGGGATAGCGGGGGACAGAGAGGGGACACAGCGGAACACAGCGGTGACACAGCTGGACACAGCTGGGTACACAGCGGGACATAGAGGACACACAGCGGGGACACAGCGGGACACAGCGGGGAACTCACCGGGACACAGCGGGGGACACAACAAGGACACAGCGGAACACTGTGGGAGACACAGCCAGGACACATCCGGACCCAGTGGAACACAGTGTGACACATGA
>NW_012323587.1:0-1485 GCF_000151885.1 Dipodomys ordii
AATTTGTAGCTGTAGTAGAATGAGAAGCAGAAGCTGATGGATAGCAGATGAAGGAGAAGTATATGCTGAAAGAGAAGCAGATAAGAGTAGCAGATTGAGAAGCAGGAGAAGCAGAAGTTGGAGATGCAGAAGATATAAGATGGTGAAGATGCAGAACCAGTAGGAGAAGCAGAAACAGAAGGAAATGCTGATAGTGAAGCAGGAGTAGCAGAAGAAGCAGCAGCAGGAGAAGCAGAAGCAGAAGTATCTGAAGAAGCAGATGCAGAATCTGAAGCAGAAGGAGAAGCAGGAGAAGCAGAAGAAGCAGAATCTGGAGAAGCAGAAGGAGAAGCAGAAGCAGAAAGAGAAGCAAAAGCAGAAGGAGAAGCAGAAGGATAAGCAGAAGAAACAGAAGAAGCAGAGGCAGTAGAAGAAGAAGCAGAAGATGCAGAAGCAGAAGGAGAAGCAGAAGGAAAAGCAGAACGAGAAGGAGAAGGAGAAGGAGAAACAGAAGGAGAAGCAGAAAGAGAAGCAGAAGAAGGAGCAGGAGAAAGAAAACAGCAGGAGAAGCAGAAATTGCAGCAGAAGGAGAAGCAGGAGATGCAGAAACAGGAGAAGCAGAAGCAGAAGAAACAGGAGAAGGACAAGAAGCACAAGCAGAAGGAGAAGCAGAAACAGAAGGAGAAGCAGAAAGAGAAGGAGGGGAAGCAGAAGAAGCAGAAGCAGGAGAAGCAGAAGCATAAGAATCCGAAGAAGCAGAAGCAGAACCTGAAGAAGAAGGAGAAGCAGGAGAAGCAGAAGAAGCAGAAGCAGAAGGAGAAGTAGAAGTAGGAGAAGGAGAAGGAAGAGCCGCAGAAGCAATAGGAGAAGCAGAAGGAGAAGCAGAAGCAGAATGAGAAGCAGAAAGAGAAGCAGTAGAAGCAGAAGAAGCAGGAAAAGAAGAAGCATAAGAATGAGAAGAAGAAGAAGAAGAAGAAGAAGAAGAAGAAGAAGAAGAAGAAGAAGAAGAAGAAGAAGAAGAAGAAGAAGAAGGAGAAGGAGAAGCATAAGGAGAAGAAGTAGAAGCAGAAGAAGCCGAAGCAGGAGAAGCAGAAGCAGTAGAAAAAGAATAAGCATAAGAAGAAGAATCAGAGGGAGAAGCAGAGGGAGAAGCAGAAGAAAGAGAAGGAACAGCAGAAAGAGAAGTAGAAGGAGAATCAGAAGGAGAATCAGAAGAAGGAGTAGCAGAAGCAGAAGAAGCAGCAGAAGGAGAAGCAGAAGCAGAAAAAGATGCAGAACGAGAAGCAGGAGAAGCAGATGAAGCAGAAGCAGAAGGAGAAGCAGAAGTAGGAGAAGGAGAAGGAGAAGGAAGTGCAGCAGAAGCAATAGGAGAAGCAGAAGGAGAAGCAGATGTAGAATGAGAAGCAGAAAGAGAAACAGTAGAAGCAGAAGAAGCAGGAAAAGCAGAAGTAGAAGAAAGAGAAGAGAAGATGACGACGAAAAAGAAGGAGAAGAAGAGGAAGAAGA
>NW_012323588.1:0-1485 GCF_000151885.1 Dipodomys ordii
CCAGGGACATGACTCCCGTGGACTGAAATAGGTGGGTTAGGTGAGGATGATATCTAGATGAATAAAGGCTCAGCTCAGCACTGGGAATTGGAGTGCCTGGATGTTAGGAAGGAGGGGTGCCTGTTAGCCATCTTCCATGGACCATGCTGACATACTAAATATGAAGTGTCTGGTCTGAAACTATGGTTCCGATCCTACTGAGTCTAAGGTGCCAGGCTCTAGGTCCACCATGATGGCCCAAGGAACATATTTGTTTCCTGTGGGAACAAGAGTTGACTTGGGCCTATACTTGACAAGGAACTTAGGGGCAGAGCTTATGATTCTAAGTGGCTCTCAGCATTCATTACAGAAATTACAGCATTTCAGACATGGAAACAGAAAAGATATCTTGAGAATGAATCACCATGCAAGAGGCTTCAGCAACTTTAAGGATGTTTGCAGTTGTCTATTTCCATGCATTTCATTCCTTTGCTTTGGGCATGGTGGCTGAAATCTCAGCTACTCAGGAGGCAAAGATGAGCATCAGGCTTTGAGTCTAATGGGGCAAAAGAAAGATGACAACACCTTTTTTGTTGTTGTTGTTGTTCATGGTGGGGCTTGAACTCTGGGCCTGGGCTCTTCAGCTCAAGGCTAGCACTCTATCACTTGAGCCACAGTCCCACTTTCAGTTTTCTGAGTTGTTTATTGTAGATAAGAGTCTCAGGGACTTTCCTGCCCAGGCTGGATTTGAACCATGATTCTCATTTCTCAGCCTCCTGAGTAGCGAGGATTACTGGTGTGAGTCATCATTGCCTATCAGCAAGAACCTTTCTCTTTTTTGTTAATTTTATTTTTATTGTAAAGGTGCTGTATAGAGGAGTTACAGTTACATGAGTAAGGAAATGAGAACATTTATTGTCGAACATTGTTATCCACTCCTTTGTTGTTCTCCCACTATCCCTTCCCTTCCCCAATTAAAAGTAGCTAGGTGCAGAGCACCAGTGGCTCATGCCTATAATCTTAGCAACTGTGGAGTTGGAGATCAGAGGATCGCTGTGCAAAGCCAGCCTGGGCAGGAAAGTCTGTGAGACTCTTATCTCCAATAAACTAATAGAAAACCAGAAATGGCACTGTGGCTTAAGTGGTAGGGCTGCTTGTCTTGAACAGAAGAGTTGGGGCACAGTGCATAGGCCCAGAGTTTAAGTGTCACTGTGGACAAAAAAACAAACAAACAAAACAAAAGAGCCAGGTGTGGCTCTTCAGCAAGTAGATGTAGGGGAAATTCAAGTATAATGCTTTCCTGGGGAAAATACATAAAATACATATTTCTTGTGTTATAATGTTTCAATAATTGTTATCAAATAGCACATTTCCCTGTATTCAAATACTCAGAGCAACCTTGGGCAATTACTTGCAATTTGCCATTTAACCTGATTTTTCAAAAGGGATATCAGTTAAAATGATATAAACATGAGTTTGAGACTGCCCCCTTCCTAAACAATCACA
>NW_012323589.1:0-1485 GCF_000151885.1 Dipodomys ordii
ACACAGCCGGGGACACAGCGGGACACAACGGGGAACACAGCGGGGGACACAGCGGAACACAGCGGCACACAGCAGGGGACACAGTAGTGACACAGTGGTACACAGCGTGGGACACAGCGAGGACACAGCAAAACACAGCGTGGGACAACGCGGGAGACAGCGGGGGACACAGCGAGGACACAGCGGGTCACAGCGGGGACACAACGGGACACAGCGGGGGAAACAACGACGACAGAGCAGGACACAGCGGGGGACACAGCGGGGGACACAGCGGAACTCAGCGGGGAACACTGGGGGGACACAGCGGGTCACAGCGGGGACAAAGCGGGAGACACAGTGGGGAACAGAGCAGGACACAGCGGGGGACACAGCGAGGACACAGCTGGACACAGCGGGGACACAGCGGGGACTCAGCGGGGACACAGTGGGGGACAAACGGGACACCACGGAACAAAGCGGGACACAGCAGACACAGCGGGGACAATGCGGGCATACAGCGGGCAACAGCGGGGGCACAGCAGGACACAGCAGGGGACAGAGCGGGGGACACACCAGGACACAACGGGGACAAAGTGGGACTCAGCGGGGGACACAGCAGGGGACAAAGCGGAACACCACGGGACACAGTGTGACACAGCGGGACACAGCGGGGACACTGCTGGGACACAGCGGGACAAAGCAGGGGACACAGCGGGACACAACGGGACATAGTGGGGGACACAGTAGGGGACAACGGGGAACAGAGAGGGGACACAGCGTGACACAGGGGTGACACAGCTGGACACAGCAGGGTACACAGCAGGACACAGCGGGCACACAGCGGGGACACAGCGGGGCACAGTGGGACACAGTGGGGACAGAGCGGTGGACACAGCAGTGGACACATCGGGGGACACAGAGGGGACACAGTGGGACACAGCGGGGGACACAGCGAGGACACATTGGGACACAGCGGGGACACAGCGGGACTCAGCGGGGGACACAGCAGTACACAGCGGGACACAGCGGGACACAGCTGGGGACACAGTGGGACAGAGCAGGGTACACAGGAGGGGACACAGAGGGACCCAGCGGGACACAGCGGGGGACACAGCAAGGACAAATTGGGACACAGAGGGGACACAGCTGGACTCAGTGTGGGACACAGCAGGACACAGCATTACACAGCGGGACACAGCGGGGGACACAGTGGGACAGAGCAGGGTACACAGCAGGGGACACAGAGGGACTCAGCGGGACACAGCGGGGGACACAGGAGGGACACTGCGGGACACTGCGGGAGACACAGCGAGGACACAGCGTGACACAGCGGAACACAGCAGGACACAGTTGGGACACAGCAGGGGACACAGCGGGACACAGAGGGGGACAAGCGGGACACAGTGGGGGACACGGGGGGACAATGCGGGACACAGCGGGGGACACAGCGATGACAAAGCGGGACACAGCGGGGACACATCGGGACTCAACTCGCTCACAGCCGGA
>NW_012323590.1:0-1485 GCF_000151885.1 Dipodomys ordii
GGTACTAAAAAGTTTAGGTGGTTTAGATGGATTGTTAAGTACCAATAAGTGACGTGGATGGCCTCAGTAGGAATAAAATATTAAATATGTTGGTCTAATCGGCCAACACTCGTACGCTTAGCTTTACCTACCTTTTAGACGTGATATTAGGTAATTTGCATATAATTCAATTCTCGGTTACATCTAGACACTTATCCTTCATGCGGGCTGAACACCCCGGGCTGTAAATGCAGATGGTACTTTTAACAATCCTTTCTTTAGTTTTTCAGGTCATTGATTTAGATCTCCTCCGACATACATGTTTGCTACATTCCCCTCCCCCTCCGCAATACGTCGGCTGGCGGTCGAAACCCCGCCGTCCCCCTCCCCGTCGTCATGGCTACGACAGAGGAAAAGCAAATGATGATAATAATGAATCATAACAACCTATATGTATGTGTATGTCAGAACTCTCACTCCCCACTGCCGGGTAGGTGAGGACTGACTGACTGAGTGAGTGACTGACCCGACCCGTGTTTTGCCCCTCCCGCCGCCCCATCCACCTTGTCGACGGCGAACGCGCGCCATCTAGTGGTGGTTTTGTGAATTGCAGTTTTCTCTCATGAAATGCATGGGGGAAAAAAAAGAACAAACCAACCACGCACTGACTGACTGAGAAAACCGGCCCAGGCTGGCTGGCCCCGAGAGAGACTGCCTTCTTTTCAGAGAAGGGGTGGGGTGGGGATGATGATGTGCCTCGTTGGAGTATGGGGCCCATGCATAGGCAGGCAGGCAGGCAGGCAGGCTCGGAGTGGGACCGTTGTGTGTTGGAGCGCCAGTACAGTAGCTCAAGCCCCAGGATTGACTGGCAAGTCGAGAGGAAAAGGAGGGAGGGAGTGCGGGCAGGCGGGCGTCGGGAGAGAGAATTCAAACGAGAGAGAGAGAGAGAGAGAGAGAGAGAGACAGACAGACAGACAGACAGACAGACAGAGACAAAGAGAGACACAGAGAGAGAAATAGAGAAACAGAAACAGAGAGACAAGAGACAGAGACGTGGTGAATTGGTCCGGCTGGACTACATACATGCTCTGTCGCGTCCGATCTTTGAGTTTCCTCAAAGATGCACGCACGCACACACACAGATACACTGAGATGCCCTCTGCCCCCTCTTCTCTCCTCTCCAATGCCCCCGCCCCCTCCCCCCTCCCCCCGGTCAGGCACCAGAAATGAGATCCCTCCCCTTCGCCTATTGCGTCAATTACAAACAAAAGGCAGCGTGAGATTCAAGCAAATTTGTTTTATTTTGTTCGAGGGTAGGGTTTTGGATTTTGGTGAGGGGGGGGTCGGAGGTCGTGGTCATGGTCGAGTAATCGCCTGCGGGGGGGTGAGGATGGACGGTTACGCCACCTGCATGGATGCCTCGCGTTCCCCTCTGGCTGTCTGGTTGCCGCTGAATGCTTCAGATATCACCATCCGGTCAGGAAGCAGGGGCTGGAAAATAAAGAG
>NW_012323591.1:0-1485 GCF_000151885.1 Dipodomys ordii
TTCCCCGATCACATGGGGGATGGGTCGGTCGATTGGGCAAACCCCGTTTGGGGTAAGTCATTTATTCGGACTATCTGGGTTCACCTGGAGGCAGGGGGGAGTGAGAGTCTGACATTCACATACATTTAGGTTCGTATCAATCCACATTATCTTCATCGGTTCTCCTCATCGTAGACAGGAGACGGTGAGGGGGGAGGGCAGGATTTCGCCCGTCAGCCTCCGTGTTGCGGAGGGGAAGGGGACGGGGAGGAGTCGCTCGTTCCCGGGATAGATCCGTCTCCCCTCCTCTCCACCATTCTATCCCTCCCCCGCCCCCCCGCCTTCGGGCTTCCCCGGAGTCCTGCTCCTAATTATCTCTTTAATATCTCTTTATCTTCCAGCCCCTGCTTCCTGACCGGATGGTGATATCTGAAGCACTCAGCGGCAACCAGACAGCCAGAGGGGAACGCGAGCCATCCATGCAGGTGGCGTAACCGTCCATCCTCACCCCCCCCCCGCAGGCGATTACTCGACCACGACCACGACCTCCGACCCACCCCCCCGCACCAAAATCCACAACCCTACCCTCGCAACAAAATAAAACAAATTTGCTTGAATCTCACGCTGCCTTTTGTTTGTAATTGACGCAATAGGCGAAGGGGAGGGATCTCATTTCTGGTGCCTGACGGGGGGGGGAGGGGGGAGGGGGCCGGGGAATTGGAGAGGAGAGAAGAGGGGGCAGAGGGCATCTCAGTGTATCTGTGTGTGTGCGTGCGTGCATCTTTGAGGAAACTCAAAGATCGGACGCGGCAGAGCATGTATGTAGTCCAGCCGGACCAATTCACCACGTCTCTGTCTCTTGTCTCTCTGTTTCTGTTTCTCTATTTCTCTCTCTGTGTCTCTCTTTGTCTCTGTCTGTCTGTCTGTCTGTCTGTCTGTCTGTCTGTCTGTCTCTCTCTCTCTCGTTTGAATTCTCTCTCCCGCCCGCCCGCCCGCCCGCACTCCCTCCCTCCTTTTCCTCTCGACTTGCCAGTCAATCCTGGGGCTTGAGCTACTGTACTGGCGCTCCAACACACAACGGTCCCACTCCGAGCCTGCCTGCCTGCCTGCCTGCCTATGCATGGGCCCCATACTCCAACGAGGCACATCATCATCCCCACCCCAACCCTTCTCTGAAAAGAAGGCAGTCTCTCTCGGGGCCAGCCAGCCTGGGCCGGTTTTCTCAGTCAGTCAGTGCGTGGTTTGTTTGTTCTTTTTTTTCCCCATGCATTTCATGAGAGAAAACTGCAATTCACAAAACCACCACTAGATGGCGCGCGTTCGCCGTCGACAAGGTGGATGGGGCGGCGGGAGGGGCAAAACACGGGTCGGGTCAGTCACTCACTCAGTCAGTCAGTCCTCACCTACCCGGCAGTGGGGAGTGAGAGTTCTGACATACACATACATATAGGTTGTTATGATTCATTATTATCATCATTTGCTTTTCCTGTGTCATAGCCATGACGA
>NW_012323592.1:0-1485 GCF_000151885.1 Dipodomys ordii
AACATGACGGTTATGGTTACCGTAATAGATATATTACGAGTAGATGCAATGAAGATAATAGTTACCTTAGAAGCGCCGCAGGATGAACAGTGAGCATTTAAGTATAAAAATATCATCTTAGGTAGACAAGCAGATTTTATGAGTTTAGCCAAGTATGCGGAGGCTTCACATGTTAATCCATAAAAGTCAGCGCCCACGAGCAGATAAGACTAGAGATATGAACCAGTAAAACCCAGTAAGGTAAAACAACGGAGATTAGTTTTTATGTTTCACGTTTACACTCAACCACACGAACCTAAATTCAACTTTTAGTTTTTTGATTCACTTAGCCAAAAAGAGACTACAGGCTATCATGTGTTCTCCCCCCTCCCCCCGCCCCTCCTCGCCTTTGGGCTTCCCTGGAGTCCTGCTCCTAATTATCTCTTTAATATCTCTTTATCTTCCAGCCCCTGCTTCCTGACCGGATGGTGATATCTGAAGCACTCAGCGGCAACGAGACAGCCAGAGGGGAACGCGAGCCATCCATGCAGGTGGCGTAACCGTCCATCCTCACCCCCCCCCGCTCCCAGGCGATTACTCGACCACGACCACGACCTCCGACCCCCCCCCCGCACCAAAATCCACAACCCTACCCTCGGAACAAAATAAAACAAATTTGCTTGAATCTCACGCTGCCTTTTGTTTGTAATTGACGCAATAGGCGAAGGGGAGGGATCTCATTTCTGGTGCCTGACGGGGGGGGAGGTGGGAGGGGGCGGGGGAATTGGAGAGGAGAGAAGAGGGGGCAGAGGGCATCTCAGTGTATCTGTGTGTGTGCGTGCGTGCATCTTTGAGGAAACTCAAAGATCGGACGCGACAGAGCATGTATGTAGTCCAGCCGGACCAATTCACCACGTCTCTGTCTCTTGTCTCTCTGTTTCTGTTTCTCTATTTCTCTCTCTGTGTCTCTCTTTGTCTCTGTCTGTCTGTCTGTCTGTCTGTCTGTCTGTCTCTCTCTCTCTCTCTCTCGTTTGAATTCTCTCTCCTGCCCCCCCGCTCGCCCGCACTCCCTCCCTCCTTTTCCTCTCGACTTGCCAGTCAATCCTGGGGCTTGAGGTACTGTACTGGCGCTCCAACACACAACGGTCCCACTCCGAGCCTGCCTGCCTGCCTATGCATGGGCCCCATACTCCAATGAGGCACATCATCATCCCCACCCCACCCCTTCTCTGAAAAGAAGGCAGTCTCTCTCGGGGCCATCCAGCCTGGGCCGGTTTTCTCAGTCAGTCAGTGCGTGGTTTGTTTGTTCTTTTTTTTCCCCATGCATTTCATGAGAGAAAACTGCAATTCACAAAACCACCACTAGATGGCGCGCGTTCGCCGTCGACAAGGTGGATGGGGCGGAGGGAGGGGCAAAACACGGGTCGGGTCAGTCACTCACTCAGTCAGTCAGTCCTCACCTACCCGGCAGTGGGGAGTGAGAGTTCTGACATACACATACATATA
>NW_012323593.1:0-1485 GCF_000151885.1 Dipodomys ordii
TCAAGTGATGCATAAGCAGAACAAACAGGTGAAGGTCAAGAAGCAGAAGCTTTTTGGTGTTTTCTGTTTTTTATTGTTAAGCTGAATTGAAGGAGTTTAATTTGATGATGCATAATCAGTAGTTGCAGAAGCATATTTACCTGAATTAGCAAATGGTGAACCTCAGGCAGAAGGAGAAGCAGGAGAAGCAGAAGCAGAATTTGGAGAATCAGAAGGAGAAGCAGAAGCAGAAAGAGAATCAAAATCAGAAGGAGAAGCAGAAGAAACAGAAGAAGTAGAAGCAGTAGCAGTTGTAGCAGAAGCAGAAGGAGAAGCAGAAGTAAAAGCAGAAGTACAAGAAGGAGAAGGAGAAACAGAAGGAGAAGCAGAAAGAGAAGCAGAAAGAGAAGCAGGTAAAGCGGAAGAAGAAGAAGCAGAAGGAGAATAAGAAGGAGAAGCAGAAGAAGGAGAAGGAGAAGCAGAAGCAGAAGAAGATGCAGAAGGAAAAGCAGAAGAAGCAGAAGCAGAAGGAGAAGCAGGAAAAGCAGAAGAAGCAGAAGCAAAAGGAGAAGCAAAAGAAGGAGAAGGAGATGCAGAGGCAGAAGAAGAAGCATAAGGACAAGCACAAGCAGAAGGAGATGCAGAAGGAGAAGCAGGAGAAGCAGAAGAAACAGAAGCTGAAGGAGAAGCAGAAGTAGGAGAAGGAGAAGGAGGAGAAGCAGAAGCAGAAGGAGAAGCAGAAGCGGAATGAGAAGCAGAAAGAGAAGCAGGAGAAGCACAAGAAGCAGAAGCAGGAGAAGCCGAAAGAGAAGAAGCAGAAGAAGCAGAATCAGAATCAGAAGTAGAAGCAGAAGCAGAAGGAGAAGCAGCAGAAGAAGTAGAATCAGAAATTCAGGCAGGAGAAACAGAAGAAGCAGAAGCAGAAGCAGAAGGCGAAGCAAAAAGAGAAGGAGAAGGAGAAGGAGAAGTAGAAGAAGCAGCAGAAGGAGAAGCAGCAGAAGAAGCAGAAAAACAAGCAGGAGAAGCAGAAGCACAAAGAGAAGTAGAAGCAGAAGAAGCAGAAGAAGAAGAAGAAGCAGTAGAAGCATAAGAAGCAGAAGCAGGAGAAGCAGAAGCAGAAGGTAAAGAAGAAGCATAAGAAGCAGAAGCAGAGGGAGAAACAGAAGAAGGAGAAAGAGCAGCAGAAGGTGAAGGGTTAGGTTTAGCGTTAGGGTTAAAGTTAAGGTTAAGGATAGGGTGAGAGTTAGGGTGAAGGTTAGGGTTAGCGTTAGGGTTAGTGTGAGATTAGGGTTAGGGTTAGGGTGAGGGTAAGGGTTAGGGTGAGGGTGAGGTTTAGGGTTATGGTGACATTTAGGGTTAATGGTTAGTGTTTGGTTTAGGGTTAGGGTTAGTGTGAGGATAAGGTTTAGGGTTAGGGTTAGGGTTAGTGTTAGGGTGAGGTTGAGGTTTAGAGTTAGGGTGTGGGTTAGGGTTAGGGATAGTATTCGGTTGAGGGTTAGGGTTAGG
>NW_012323594.1:0-1484 GCF_000151885.1 Dipodomys ordii
TTCTCTTTCTTCTGCTTCTTCTTTTCCTGCTTCTTCTGATTCTACTGCTTCTCTTTCTGCTTCTCATTCTGCTTCTACTACTCCTTCTGCTTCTCCTATTGCTTCTGCGGCTCTTCCTTCTCCTTCTCCTACTTCTACTTCTCCTTCTGCTTCTGCTTCTTCTGCTTCTCCTGCTTCTCCTTATGCATCTTCTTCTGCTTCTGATTCTTCTTCTGCTGATTCTTCTGCTTCTGTTTCTCCTTCTGCTTCTCCTTGTGCTTCTTCTGCTTCTCCTTCTGATTCTCCTTCTGCTTTTCCTTCTGTTTCTCCTTCTCCTTCTCGTTCTTCGGCTTTTCCTTCTGCTTCTCCTTCTGCTTCTGCTGCAACTGCTACTGCTTCTGCTTCTTCTGTTTCTTCTGCTTCTCCTTCTGCTTTTGATTCTCTTTCTGCTTCTGCTTCTGCTTCTACTTCAGCTTCTCATTCTGCTTCTCCAGATTCTGCTTCTTCTCCTTCTCCTGCTTCTCCTTCTGCTTCAGGTTCTGCTTCTGCTTCTTCGGATTCTTATGCTTCTGCTACTCCTGCTTCTGCTTCTTCTGCTTCCCCTCTTTCTCTTTCTTCTTCTCCTTCTGTTTCTGCTTCTCCTTTTACTTCTGCTTCTTGTCCTTCTCCTGTTTTCTGCTTCTGCTTCTCCTGCTTCTGCTTCTTCTGCTTTTCCTGCTTCTCTTTCTGCTTCTCCTTCTGCTTCTCCTTCTGCTCCTTCTCCTTCTTCTTCTTCTTCTGCTTCTCCCGCTTCTGCTTCTTCTGCTTCCCCTGCTTCTCATTCTGCTTCTCTTCATCGGCTTCTCTTTCTATTTCTGCTTCTGCTTTTTCTGATTCTTCTCCTTCTTCTTCTCCTTCAGCTTCTGCTTCTTCTGTTTCTCCTGCTTCTCCTTCTGCATCTCCTTCTGCTTGTGCTTGTCCTTATGCTTCTTCTTCTGCTTCTGCTTCTCCTTCTCCTTCTCCTTCTTTTGCTTCTCCTTTTGCTTCTGCTTCTTCTGCTTTTCCTTCTTCTCCTTCTGCTTCTTCTGCTTCTCATTCTTCATCTTCTTCTGCTTCTCCTTCTCCTTCTGCTTCTCCTTCTGATTCTCCTTCTGCTGCTTCTTCATCTGCTTTACCTGCTTCACTTTCTGCTTCTCCTTCTGCTTCTCCTTCTGTTTCTCCTTCTCCTTCTTGTTCTTCTGCTTCTCGTTCTGCTTCTGCTACAACTGCTACTGCTTCTATTTCTTCTGTTTTTTCTGCTTCTCCTTCTGCTTTTGATTCTCTTTCTGCTTCTGCTTCTCCTTCTGCTTCTCATTCTGCTTCTCCAGATTCTGCTTCTTCTGCTTCTCCAGCTTCTCCTTCTGCTTCAAGTTCTGCTTCTGCTTCTTCGGATTCTTATGCTTCTGCCTCTCCTGCTTCTGCTTCTACATCTTCCCCTCCTTTTCTTTCTGCTTCTCCTTCTGTTTCTGCTTCTCCTTCTGCTTCAG
>NW_012323595.1:0-1484 GCF_000151885.1 Dipodomys ordii
CCTGCTGCTTGTCCTTCTGCTCCTCCTTCTCCTTCTTCTACTTCTCCTTCTGCTTCTACTTCTGCTTCTTCTTCTTCTCCTTCTACTTCTCCTGCTTCTCCTTCTTCTTTTGCTTCTTCTTCTCCTTTTGCTTCTTCTTCTTCTCCTTCTTCTTCTTCTTCTTCTTCTTCTTCTTCTTCTTCTTCTTCTTCTTCTTCTTTTTCTCCTTCTTCTTCTTCTTCTTCTTCTTCTTCTTCTTCTTCTTCTTCTTCTTCTTCTTCTTCTTCTTCTTCTTGTTCTTCTTCTTCTTCTTCTTCTTCTTCTTCTTCTTCTTCTTCTTCTTCTTCTTCTTCTTCTTCTTCTTCTTCTTCTTCTGCATATTCTTTTTCTTCTTCTTCTTCTCTTTCGTCTGCTTCTGCTTTTCCTGCTACTTCTGCTGCTACTGCTTCCCTTTCTGCTTCTCATTCTGCTTCTGCTTCTCCTTCTGCTTCTGCTTCTCCTTCTGCTTCTCCAATTGCTTCTGCTGCCCTTCCTTCTCCTTGTCCTACTTCTGCTTCTCCTTCTGCTTTTGCGTCTTCTGCTTCTCCTGCTGCATCTTCTTCTGCTTCTGCTTCTCCTTCTGCTGCTTCTTCTGCTTCTCCTTCTCCTTCTTCTGCTTCTCCTTCTGCTTCTCCTTCTGCTTCTCCTTCTGCTGCTCCTTCTGCTTCTCGTTCTGCTTTTGATTCTCCTTCTGCTCTTCCTACTCCTAATCCTTCTCTTTCTCCTTCTCCTTCTTCTTCTTCTGCTTCTCGTTCTGCTTCTGCTACTGCTTCTTCTGCTTGTTCTGTTTCTTCTGCTTCAGGTCCTGCTTCTGCTTCTTCAGCTTCTTCTGTTTCTTCTGCTTCTGCTTCTCCTGCTACTGCTTCTTCTGCTTCTCTATCAGCTTCTCCTTCTGCTTCTCCTTCTGCTCCTTCTCCTTCTTCTGTTTCTTCTTCTTCTTCTGCTTCTCCCGCTTCTGCTTCTTCTGCTCCTCCTTCCTTTCCTCTGCTTCTGCTTCTCCTTCTCCTTCTTCTGCTTCTCTTTCTGCTTCTGCTTCTTCTGATTCTCCAACTAATCCTTCTTCTTCTCCTTCTGTTTCTGCTACTCTTTCTGCTTCTCCATCTCCTTCTGCTTCACCTTCTGCTGCTCCTTCTCCTTCTTCTGTTTCTCCCTCTGCTTCTGCTTCTGCTTCTTATGCTTCTTGTTCTTCTGCTTCTGCTTCTCCTGCTTCTGCTTCTTATGCTTCTACTGCTTCTTCTTCTGCTTCTGCTTCTTCTGCTTGTACTTCTCTTTCTGCTTCTGCTTCTCCTGCTTGTTTTTCTGCTTCTTCTGCTGCTTCTCCTTCTGCTGCTTCTTCTACTTCTCCTTCTGCTTCTCTTTTTGCTTCTCTTTCTGCTTCTGCTTCTTCTGTTTCTCCTGCCTGAATTTCTGGTTCTACTTCTTCTGCTGCTTCTCCTTCTGCTTCTGCATCTACTTCTGCTTCTGTT
>NW_012323596.1:0-1484 GCF_000151885.1 Dipodomys ordii
TCCATTGAGTGCCACAATCAATAGCGTAAGGCGTAGCTCCACCAACAGGAGTTTGTCCACTAAGTTACAAAAATCTGAGCGTTCATTGACCATTCTACTTAACCACTAATAACCTCCATGATACTCGTAGTATACTATGTACAGTCCACTCAGAGTTTACGCCACCCGATTAGAGCGTGACCCCATGGACAGACGAGTGTCGATACTTGTACTTGGTCACGGACGAAGGCGTTCTTACCTTCCAGTACACTTCATCGAAGTTAACCTATCCCAGTCTAGCCCCCCCCCCACCTTCGGGCTTCCCTAGAGTCCTGCTCCTAATTATCTCTTTAATATCTCTTTATCTTCCAGCCCCTGCTTTCTGATCGGATGGTGATATCTGAAGCACTCAGCGGCAACCAGACAGCCAGAGGGGAACGCGAGCCATCCATGCAGGTGGGGTAACCGTCCATCCTCACCCCCACCGCAGGCGATTACTCGACCACGACCACGACCTCCGACCCCCCCCCGCACCAAAATCCACAACCCTACCCTCGGAACAAAATAAAACAAATTTGCTTGAATCTCACGCTTCCTTCTGTTTGTAATTGACGCCATAGGCGAAGGGGAGGGATCTCATTTCTGGTGCCTGACGGGGGTGGGCGGGGGAATTGGAGAGGAGAGAAGAGGGGGCAGAGGGCATCTCAGTGTATCTGTGTGTGTGCGTGCGTGCATCTTTGAGGAAACTCAAAGTTCGGACGCGACAGAGCATGTATGTAGTCCAGCCGGACCAATTCACCACGTCTCTTTCTCTTGTGTCTCTGTTTCTGTTTCTCTATTTCTCTCTCTGTGTCTCTCTTTGTCTCTGTCTGTCTGTCTGTCTGTCTGTCTGTCCGTCTGTCTCTCTCTCTCTCGTTTGAATTTTCTCTCCCGCCCACCCGCCCGCCCGCACTCCCTCCCTCCTTTTCCTCTCGACTTGCCAGTCAATCCTGGGGCTTGATCTACTGTACTGGCGCTCCAACACACAACGGTCCCACTCCGAGCCTGCCTGCCTGCCTGCCTGCCTATGCATGGGCCCCATACTCCAACGAGGCACATCATCATCCCCACCCCACCCCTTCTCTGAAAAGAAGGCAGTCTCTCTCGGGGCCAGCCAGCCTGGGCCGGTTTTCCCAGTCAGTCAGTGCGTGGTTTGTTTGTTCTTTTTTTTCCCCTATGCATTTCATGAGAGAAAACTGCAATTCACAAAACCACCACTAGATGGCGCGCGTTCGCCGTCGACAAGGTGGATGGGGCGGCAGGAGGGGCAAAACACGGGTCGGGTCAGTCACTCACTCAGTCAGTCAGTCCTCACCTACCCGGCAGTGGGGAGTGAGAGTTCTGACATACATATACATATAGGTTGTTATGATTCATTATTATCATCATTTGCTTTTCCTCTGTCGTAGCCATGACCACGGTGAGGGGGAGGGCGGGGTTTCGACCGCCAGCCGACGTGTTGCGGA
>NW_012323597.1:0-1484 GCF_000151885.1 Dipodomys ordii
GATTCTCCTGGTGCTCTGCTCTGCTATCTACTATTTCTGTTTCTTCTGCTTCTGCTTCAGATTGTGCTTCTTCTGTTTCTCCCTTCTGCTTCAGATTCTGCTTCTGCTTCTTCGGCTTCTCCTGTTTCTTTTGCTTCTCTTTCTCCTGCTTCTTCTGCTTCTCCTGCTTCTCTTTCTGCTTCTCCTTCTGCTTCTGCTTCTCCTTCTGCTTCTGCTTCTGCTCTTCTCCTTCTTCTGTTTTTTTTGCTTCTGTTTCTTCTTCTTCTTTTTCTTCTGTTTCTTCTGATTCTACTTCTGCTTCTCCTTCTTCTCCTTCTCTTTCTGCTTCTTCTGATTCTCCTGCTTCTCCTTCTTGTTCTCCTTCTGTTTCTGCTTCTCTTTCTGCTTCTCTTTCTCCTTCTGCTGCTCCTTCTCCTTCTCCTTCTTCTGCTTCTCCTACTGCTTCTGCTTCTTTTGCTTATTCTTTTTCTTCTGCTTCTGCTTCTCCTGCTTCTGCTTCTTCTACTTCTACTGTTTCTCCTTATACTTCTCCTTATGCTTCTCCTTATGCTTCTCCTTATGCTGCTGCTGCTTCTTCTTCTTCTTCTTCGTCTTCTTCTTCTTCTATTTCTTCTGATTCTGCTTCTCCTGCTTCTGCTTCTTCTGCTTTTCCTGCTTCCCTTTCTGCTTCTCCTTTTGCTTCTGCTCCCTCTCCTTCTTCTTTTTCTTCTTCTTCTGCTTCTCCCGCTTGTGCTTCTCCTGCTTCTCCTGCTTCTCGTTCTGCTTCTCTTCGTCGGCTTCTCTTTCTATTTCTGCTTCTGCTTCTTCTGATTCTGATTCTTCTCCTTCTTCTTCTCCTTCTGCTTCTGCTTCTTCTGCATCTCCTGCTTCTCCTTCTGCATCTCCTTCTGCTTGTGCTTTTCCTTCTGCTTCTTCTTCTGCTTCGGCTTCTCCTTCTCCTTCTTCTCCGTCTGCTTCTGTTTCTTCTGCTTTTCCTGCGTCTCCTTCTGCTTCTCCTTCTGTTTCTCCTTCTCGTTCTTCTGCTATTCCTTCTGCTTCTCTTTCTGGTTCTGCATCTTCAGCTTCTTCTGCTACTGATTCTGCTTCTTCTGTTTCTTCTGCTTCTCCTTCTGCTTCTCCTTCTGCTTTTGCTTCTCTTTCTGCTTCTGCTTCTCCTTCTGGTTCTCCTTCTTCTTCTCCAGGTTCTGCTTCTTCTGCTTCTCCTGCTTCTCTTTCTGCTTTAGGTTCTGCTTTTGCTTCTTCGGCTTCTTCTGCTTCTATTTTTGCTTCTCCTTCTGTTTCTGCTTCTCTTTCTGCTTCTGCTTCTTCTCCTTCTTCTATTTCTTCTGATTCTGCTTCTCCTGCTTCTGATTCTCCTGCTTCTCCTTCTGTTTCTCTTTATGCTTCTCCTTCTTCTGCTTCTACTACTGCTTCTGCTTCTTCTTCTGCATCTTCTGTTTCAATTTCTCCTTCTTCTGCTTTTCATTCTGCTTCTGCTTCTCCTG
>NW_012323598.1:0-1484 GCF_000151885.1 Dipodomys ordii
AAGCAGAAGAACATCAGATAGAGAAGCAGAAGCAGAAGAAGATGCAGAAGGAGAAGCAGGAGAAGCAGAAGAAGCAGAAGCAGAAGGAGAAGTAGAAGAAGGAGAAGGAGAAGGAAGAGCCGCAGAAGCAATAGGAGAAGCAGAAAGAGAAGCAGAAGCAGAGTGAGAAGCAGAAAGAGAAGCAGTAGAAGCAGAAGAAACAGAAGAAGCAGAGGCAGTAGCAGAAGAAGCAGAAGATGCAGAAGCAGAAGGAGAAGCAGAAGGAAAAGCAGAAGAACGAGAAGGAGAAGGAGAAGGAGAAACAGAATGAGAAGCAGAAAGAGAAGCAGAAGAAGGAGCAGGAGAAGGAAAAGCAGCAGGAGAAGCAGAAAGAGAAGCAGAAGGAGAAGCAGGAGATGCAGAAACAGGAGAAGCAGAAGCAGAAGAAACAGGAAAAGGACAAGAAGCAGAAGCAGAAGGAGAAGCAGAAACAGAAGGAGAAGCAGAAAGAGAAGGAGGGGAAGCAGAAGAAGCAGACGGAGAAGCAGAAGAAGGAGAAGGAGAAGCCAGAGCAGAAGAAGAAGCAGAAGGAAAAGCACAAGCAGAAGGAGATGCAGAAGGAGAGGCAGGAAATGCAGAAGACACTAAAGCAGAAGGAGAAGAAGAAGGACAAGAATCAGAATCAGAAGAAGCAGAAGCAGAAATAGAAAGAGAAGCCGACGAAGAGAAGCAGAACGAGAAGAAGGAGAAGCAGAAGAAGCACAAGCGGGAGAAGCAGAAGAAGAAGAAACAGAAGAAAGAGAAGGAGCAGAAGCAGGAGAAGCAGAAAGAGAAGCAGGAAAAGCAGAAGAAGCAGAAGCAGGAGAAGCAGAAGGAGAAAAAACAGGAGAAGGACAAGAAGCAGAAAGAGAAGCAGTAGAAGCAGAAGACGCAGGAAAAGCAGAAGCAGAAGAAAGAGAAGAAGAAGAAGAAGCAGCAGCAGCATAAGGAGAAGCATAAGGAGAAGCATAAGGAGAAGTATAAGGAGAAGCAGTAGAAGGAGAAGAAGCAGAAGCAGGAGAAGCTGAAGCAGAAGAAAAAGAATAATCAAAAGAAGCAGAACCAGAAGCAGTGAGAGAAGCAGAAGAAGGAGAAGGAGAAGGAGCAGCAAAAGGAGAAGCAGAAGCAGAAAGAGAAGCAGAAACAGAAGGAGAACAAGAAGGAGAAGCAGGAGAATCAGAAGAAGCAGAAAGAGAAGGAGAAGAAGGAGAAGCAGAAGTAGAATCAGAAGAAACAGAAGAAGAAGAAGTAGAAGAAACAGAAGCAAAAGAAACAGAAGAAGGAGAAGAGCAGAAGCAGAAGCAGAAGGAGAAGCAGAAGCAGAAGTAGAAGCAGAAAGAGAAGCAGGAGAAGCAGAAGAAGCAGGAGAAGCAGAAGCAGAAGAAACAGGAGAAGCCGAAGAAGCAGAAGCAGAATTGAAGCAGAAGGAGAAACAGAAGAAGCACAACTGAAGCAGAAGCAGAACC
>NW_012323599.1:0-1484 GCF_000151885.1 Dipodomys ordii
TATGTATTCATATAACTGGATCTTACCTGCATCTGTAAGCGTATCAGTGTGAGCAGATGATGCTTGTATTCTTGTAATCTGATTTGTATGCGACGTATGATCAGTAGCTGAAAGAGATTCATTAGGAGATGTTGAAGTTGCAGCAACATAAGAAGCAGTAGCAGTAGCAGTATCAGCAGGATCATATGGTGATGCAAAATCATAGCAGATGTAGGAGAAGGAGAAACAGTAGGCGAAGCAGATGAAGCAGATGGTGAAGCTGAAGTTGAATCAGTAGCTGAAGTAGCAGCAGATTGAGAAGCAGAAGCAGATGAAGATGCTGATGGAGATGCAGGAGATGCATAAGAAGCAGAAGCAGAAGTAGAAGGAGATGTAGCATAAGCAGATGGAAGAGTAGCAGAAGCAGTAGTAGAAGCAGAAGAAGAAGCAGAAGCAGAATAAGAAGCAGAAGGAGAAGCAGTAGAAGAAGAAGAAGCAGGAGAAGCAGAAGCAGCAGAAGGAGAAGAAGAAGAAGAAGAAGAAGAAGAAGAAGAAGAAGAAGAAGAAGAAGAAGAAGAAGAAGAAGAAGAAGAAGAAGAAGAAGAAGAAGAAGAAGGAGAAGAAGAAGAAGAAGAAGAAGAAGAAGAAGAAGAAGAAGAAGAAGAAGAAGAAGAAGAAGAAGGAGAAAGAGAAGAAGAAGCAGTAGAAGCAGAAGCAGGAGAAGCAGAAGCAGAAGAAAAAGAATAAGCAAAAGAAGCAGAATCAGAGGGAGAAGCAGAAGAAGGAGAAGCAGAAGCAGAAGAAGCAGCAGAAGCAGAAGCCGAAGCAGAAGAAGATGCAGAAGGAGAAGCAGGAGAAGCAGAAGAAGGAGAAGGAGAAGGCGAAAGAGAAGGATTAGGAGTAGGAGAAGCAAAAGGATAAGCAGAAACAGAATGAGACGCAGAAGGAGAAGCAGCACGAGAAGTAGGAGAAGCAGGAGAAGCAGAAGCAGGAGAAGCAGAAGAAACAGAAGACGCAGAAGCAGAATGAGAAGCAGAAGGAGAAATTGAAGCAGAAGCAGAAGGAGAAGCAGAAGCAGAAGAAGAAGAAGGAGAAGGAGAAGCAGAAAGAGAAGCAGAAAGAGAAGCACAACGAGAAGCAGGAGAAGCAGAAGCAGGAGAAGCAGAAGCAGAAGAAACATAGGAAGGAGAAGAAGCAGAAGCAGAAGGAGAAGCAGAAACAGAAGGAAAAGCAGAAAGAGAAGCAGGAGAAGCAGAAGAAGCAGCAGCAGGAGAAGCAGAAGCAGAAGAAGCCGAAGAAGCAGAAGCAGACCCTGAAGCAGAAAGAGAAGCAGGAGAAGCAGAAGAAGCAGAATCTGGAGAAGCAGAAGGAGAAGCAGAAGCAGAAAGAGAAGCAAAAGCAGAAGGAGAAGCAGAAGGGGAAGCAGAAGAAACAGAAGAAGCAGAGGCAGTAGCAGAAGAAGCAGAAGATGCAGAAGCAGAAGGAGAAGCAGAAGGAAAAGTTGA
>NW_012323600.1:0-1484 GCF_000151885.1 Dipodomys ordii
CTCCAAGAATTGTGGAGGGTGTAGTCCCCATACTGATAAGGAACGTGTGCTCCTGCCGCAGCCCTCGGCCCAAGAGTCGGGATTCCTTTCCATGTCCTTTCTCTCTCATCCTGGCACCCCCAGGAGTGATTACAGGCAGATGGAATGAAGGGAAATGAAGGATCCTCTTTATGCAAAACCATTCAGCAGACGCCTCCACTTCTTCACAGTAAATGGGATATAGGACTCAACAGCAAGATTAAATCAAACAATTTATTCCCCCTTTATTCCCAAGTCATAAGTAAAATTCCCCGACCCCGTCCGGAGCAAGTGGGTGAGTCCTACAGCCAGTCTTCGCCCTCCCCCATCCCCGTCGTCATGGCTACGACAGAGGAAAAGCAAATGATGATAATAATGAATCATAACAACCTATATGTATGTGTATGTCAGAACTCTCACTCCCCACTGCCGGGTAGGTGAGGACTGACTGACTGAGTGAGTGACTGACCCGACCCGTGTTTTGCCCCTCCCGCCGCCCCATCCACCTTGTAGACGGCGAACGCGCGCCATCTAGTGGCGGTTTTGTGAATTGCAGTTTTCTCTCATGAAATGCATGGGGGAAAAAAAAGAACAAACAAACCACGCACTGACTGACTGAGAAAACCGGCCCAGGCTGGCTGGCCCCGAGAGAGACTGCCTTCTTTTCAGAGAAGGGGTGGGGTGGGGATGATGATGTGCCTCGTTGGAGTATGGGGCCCATGCATAGGCAGGCAGGCAGGCAGGCAGGCTCGGAGTGGGACCGTTGTGTGTTGGAGCGCCAGTACAGTAGCTCAAGCCCCAGGATTGACTGGCAAGTCGAGAGGAAATGGAGGGAGGGAGTGCGGGCGGGCGGGCGGGCGGGAGAGAGAATTCAAACGAGAGAGAGAGAGAGAGACAGACAGACAGACAGACAGACAGACAGACAGACAGACAGACAGACAGACAGACAGAGACATAGAGAGACACAGAGAGAGAAATATAGAAACAGAAACAGAGAGACTAGAGACAGAGACGTGTTGAATTGGTGCGGCTGGACTACATACATGCTCTGTCCCGTCCGATCTTTGAGTTCCCTCAAAGATGCACGCACGCACACACACAGATACACTGAGATGCCCTCTGCCCCCTCTTCTCTCCTCTCCAATTCCCCTGCCCCTCCCCCCTCCCCCCCCCCGTCAGGCACCAGAAATGAAATCCCTCCCCTTCGCCTATTGCGTCAATTACAAACAAAAGGCAACGTGAGATTCAAGCAAATTTGTTTTATTTTGTTCCGAGGGTAGGGTTGTGGATTTTGGTGCGGGGGGGGTCGGAGGTCGTGGTCGTGGTCGAGTAATCGCCTGCGGAGGGGGGGTGAGGATGGACGGTTACCCCACCTGTATGGATGGCACGCGTTCCCCTCTGGCTCTCTGGTTGCCGCTGAGTGCTTCAGATATCACCATCCGGTCAGGAAGCAGGGGCTGGAAGAT
>NW_012323601.1:0-1484 GCF_000151885.1 Dipodomys ordii
AGCTGTGAAAAATAAGCTTCCAGCCACAGGAAATAGCAGGGAGTCCATGGTGAAAAGCCAAGCTAATCTTCCCCTGGGCCCCAATTCTGGGACCTCCACCCTCTGCCCTCCCTGTGCCTCAAGTACAAAACCTTGACCCAGCCTTGAATGTCCTGCTGGACTTGTCTGAAGCCATAGAACCTTCATTTCGACCCACACAACCTATTCTACACCACACCTCAGGAAACTTTGTGCATTGTTGTACCTTCTGCCTGAGGCTCTCTATCTTGTTCCACATCTTAGAACTCCTGTGGAATTTTAGCACTGGTTATATCACCTCCAGGAGCAAGTCTGTCCTTCCTTTCTCACTCTTCTTTTTTTTTAATATTGAATTGTTAGAGATGGAACTTGTGCAGGCTGACTGGCAAATGCTCTAGCTTGGTGTGTGTGTGTGTGTGTGTGTGTGCCAGTCCTGGGGTTTGAATTCATGGCCTGGATGCTATCCCTGAGGTTTTGTGTTCAAGGCTAGAACTCTTTTACTTGAACTACAGCTTGCCCTCGCCCCCCCCCGCCTTCGGGCTTCCCTGGAGTCCTGCTCCAGTTATCTCTTTAATATCTCTTTATCTTCCAGCCCCTGCTTCCTGACCGGATGGTGATATCTGAAGCACTCAGCGGCAACCAGACAGCCAGAGGGGAACGCGATCCATCCATGCAGGTGGCATAACCGTCCATCCTCACCCCCCCACCCCCGCAGGCGATTACTCGACCACGACCACGACCTCCGACCCCTCCCCGCACCAAAATCCACAACCCTACCCTCGGAACAAAATAAAACAAATTTGCTTGAATCTCACGCTGCCTTTTGTTTGTAATTGACGCTATAGGCGAAGGGGAGGGATCTCATTTCTGGTGCCTGACAGGGGGGGGGAGGGGGGAGGGGGCGGGGGAATTGGAGAGGAGAGAAGAGGGGGCAGAGGGCATCTCAGTGTATCTGTGTGTGTGCGTGCGTGCATCTTTGAGGAAACTCAAAGATCGGACGCGACAGAGCATGTATGTAGTCCAGCCGGACCAATTCACCACGTCTCTGTCTCTTGTCTCTCTGTTTCTGTTTCTCTATTTCTCTCTGTGTGTCTCTCTTTGTCTCTGTCTGTCTGTCTGTCTGTCTGTCTGTCTGTCTGTCTGTCTCTCTCTCTCGTTTGAATTCTCTCTCCCGCCCGCCCGCCCGCCCGCACTCCCTCCCTCCTTTTCCTCTCGACTTGCCAGTCAATCCTGGGGCTTGAGCTACTGTACTGGCGCTCCAACACACAACGGTCCCACTCCGAGCCTGCCTGCCTGCCTGCCTGCCTATGCATGGGCCCCATACTCCAACGAGGCACATCATCATCCCCACCCCACCCCTTCTCTGAAAAGAAGGCAGTCTCTCTCGGGGCCAGCCAGCCTGGGCCGGTTTTCTCAGTCAGTCAGTGCGTGGTTTGTTTGTTCTTTTGTTCCCCCATGCATTTCAT
>NW_012323602.1:0-1484 GCF_000151885.1 Dipodomys ordii
TCAGGAAACATTCTGGAGATACCTCAGCAATGTAAATATAGACTTCCCCTATGACCCAGCCATACCAATCCTAGGCATCTACCCTGAGCAACAGGAAACAGTATACGAAGACACATGCACCTCCATGTTTATTGCAGCTATGTTCCCAATAACCAAGATTTGGAAACAACCCAGATGCCCCACTACTGATGAGTGGATCCAAAAATTGTGGTACCTATATACAATGGAATATTATGCAGCCATTAGAAAGGAGAAAATAATGGCATTTGCAGGGAAATGGATGGAACTAGAGCAGATTTTGAGCGAAGAAAGCCAAATACAAAATGACAAACAGCACATTCTCTCCCTGGTATGTGGATGCTATAGCCAATATACAAGAAGATATAGCAAACAGGACCCAAGAAACACAGGACAGCCACCCACTTTGTCATATCATTGCTAAATGACTCCATGTTCTAAACCATATATATGGTAGATATGTGCATGCAAAAGGGAAGCCAGGAGGAGTAACCAAATAAGTGGGAACAGCCTACACTAAGCAAAAGGAAAGAAATGTAAACATCACCTGATGTGGAAAAAATAACATCTATTGTTAAAGCTCATAGAATTCACCAACTGTATAGACCATGATAATGACAATTTGCCTTGTGAAAGAAAAAAACGTGTTTGTGACTCTATCACTATTCCACAATATTGTGAAATATGTGAAATTTATGAAATCACCTAATTTCCATTAAAGAAAAAAAGTGAGAGAAGGGATAGGATCAGAGAGATGTGTTAAAATGTTGTCAGACATTTTGTACTCATATATTGTTTAGTAGAAAAGGAATTTCTTTGTACAATTACTTAGAGGTAATAAAAATAAATAAATAAATAAATAAGGAGCCAGGTTTCTGGTCTTTATGGATTGTGCCTGTAAAATAAATGCATTATTGATTTGCTAGCAGAGTAGAATACTATGTTGACAACATGTATATTTGAGGGTGAGCAGACAGCAATTAAGTCACAAAGAAAAGAATGACAGAGAAGAAAAGAAGAAAGAGAAAGAAAAGAAATGAGAAAAGAAACAAAGAAAAAAAGGATCAAAAGGACAGTAGAGATTTTAAAAAACACACACACATACACACTTAAAATAAAAATTATACAAGGAAGAAAAGAAAAAATAATAGAAAACAAAAATTTAAAAAATTAAAAATTACCAAAAAAATTAGAGTAAGGTACAAAAAGAAAGTTCTTTGATTTTTGTTTTGGTGGGGGGAATGGGAAGATTCTGTGTCTCCCCTTGTGTCCATAACCAGGTCTCTTGTGGAGACTCTGATCTGCTTGTGGTGTTTGTTTTTCCTGTGGCTTGAGTCAGTTTTTATGGGCAAGCAGAAAAATGCTCTGCTTTACCAAGGGATTTTGTGATCCTCCTCCCACGCAAGTTTAGTGGGACGGGGATCTCTTTTGAGTATCGGAAAAGAGGGAGATGGATGTTTCCTCTA
>NW_012323603.1:0-1484 GCF_000151885.1 Dipodomys ordii
GCAGTGGACACAGCGGGGGACAAAGCCGGACACCACGGAACACAGCGGGACACAGCGTGAAATAGCATTGAACCTGCGGGGACACAGCGGTACACAGCGGGGGACACAGCGGGACCCAGCGGGACACAGCGGGGGACACAGCCGGACACAGCAGGGACACAGCGGGGACACAGCGGGACCCAGCAGGACAGAGCGGGGGGCACAGTGGGACACAGCAGGACACAGCGGGGGACACAGCCGGACACAGCAGGGACATAGTAGGACACAGCGTGGGACAAAGCGGGAGACAGCGGAGGACACAGCGAGGACACAGCTGGACACAGCGGGGACACAGAGGGGACTCAGCAGGGGACATAGAGGGGAAAAAGCGGGACACCACGGGACACAGTAGGACACAGCGGGACACAGCGGGGACACTGCGGGACACAGCCGGGGGACACAGCGGTGGACAGCGGGGGAAAGAGAAGGGACACAGTGGGACACAGAGGGGACACAGCTGGACACAGAAGGGTACACAGCGGGGCACAGTGGACACACAACAGGGACAGAGCTGGACACAGAGGGACACAGAGGGAACAGAGCGTGACACAGCGGGACACAGCGGGACACAGCAGGGGACTCAGCGGGATACAGCGGGGGACACAGGGAAGACACAGATGGACACTGAGGGAGACAGAGCGAGGACACAGCCGGACACAGCGAAACACAGCGTGACACAGTGGGGACACAGCAGGGGACACAGCGGCACACAGCGGGGGACACAGAGGGACACAGCGGGTTACACAGCAGGCACAAAGCGGGACACAGCGGGGGACACAGTGAGGTCAAAGCGGGACACAGCGGTGACACAGCGGGACACAGCTGGGGACACTGCGGGACACAGCGGGCACAGCGGGGACACAGCAAGGACACAGCGGGGGACACAGCGGGACACAGCCAGACACAGCCCGGGACACAGCAGGACACAGTGAGAGACACAGCGGGGGACACAGCGGGACACAGCGGGGAACAAAGAGAGGACACAGCGGGACACAGCGGGACACAGCGTCGATAGAGCGGGGACACAGTGGGACACAGCGGTCACACAACCGGACTCAGCGGGGGACACTGTGGGACCCAGCGGGACCCAGCGGGGACACAGCAAGGACACAGCGCGGGACACAGCGGGACACAGCGGGACACAGCGGGGGATACAGCGAGGGACACAGCGGGAGACACAGCGGGACACAGTGGGGAACACAGAGAGAGACACAGCAGGACCCAGCGGGACACAGCGACGATACAGCGGGGACACAGCGGGACACAGCGGGTCACAGTGGGGCACAGCAGGGACAAAACGGGAGACACAGTGGGGAACAGAGCAGGACACAGCGCGGGACACAGAGAGGACACAGTGGGGACACAGCGAGACTCAGCCGGGGACACAGCAGGGGACAAAGCGGGACACCACGGGACAACAGTGGGACACAGCGGGACACAGCGGG
>NW_012323604.1:0-1484 GCF_000151885.1 Dipodomys ordii
ATCTCCATCCTCATCCTCCATCTCCATCCTCAGCCTCCATCCTCAGCCTCATCCTCCATCCTCAGCCTCCATCCTCATCCTCCATCTCCATCCTCATTCTCCATCTCCATCCTCAGCCTCCAGCCTCCATCCTCATCCTCCATCTCCATCCTCATCCTCCATCTCCATCCTCATCCTCCATCTCCATCCTCATCCTCCATCTCCATCCTCAGCCTCCATCCTCAGCCTCCATCCTCATCCTCCATCTCCATCCTCAGCCTCCATCTCCATCTCCATCCTCAGCCTCCATCCTCATCCTCCATCTCCATCCTCATCCTCCATCTCCATCCTCATCCTCCATCTCCATCCTCATCCTCCATCTCCATCCTCAGCCTCCATCTCCATCCTCATCCTCCATCTCCATCCTCAGCCTCCAGCCTCCATCCTCAGCCTCCATCCTCATCCTCCATCTCCATCCTCAGCCTCCATCCTCATCCTCCATCTCCATCCTCAGCCTCCATCTCCATCCTCATCCTCCATCTCCATCCTCATCCTCCATCTCCATCCTCAGCCTCCAGCCTCAGCCTCCATCCTCATCCTCCATCTCCATCCTCAGCCTCCATCTCCATCCTCAGCCTCCATCCTCCATCCTCAGCCTCCATCCTCCATCCTCAGCCTCCATCCTCATCCTCCATCTCCATCCTCAGCCTCCATCTCCATCCTCAGCCTCCATCCTCAGCCTCCATCCTCATCCTCCATCTCCATCCTCAGCCTCCATCTCCATCCTCATCCTCCATCTCCATCCTCAGCCTCCATCTCCATCCTCAGCCTCCATCCTCATCCTCCATCTCCATCCTCAGCCTCCATCTCCATCCTCAGCCTCCATCCTCAGCCTCCATCCTCATCCTCCATCTCCATCCTCAGCCTCCATCTCCATCCTCATCCTCCATCTCCATCCTCAGCCTCCATCTCCATCCTCAGCCTCCATCCTCAGCCTCCATCTCCATCCTCAGCCTCCATCTCCATCCTCATCCTCCATCTCCATCCTCAGCCTCCAGCCTCAGCCTCCATCTCCATCCTCAGCCTCCATCCTCCATCCTCAGCCTCCATCTCCATCCTCAGCCTCCATCTCCATCCTCAGCCTCCATCTCCATCCTCAGCCTCCATCCCCATCCTCCGGGGGGCGATGACCACGTGGTGCAGGAAGCCGGGGTGACGCGGGGGTCCCGCAGGCAGTGGCCCTGCGGCAGGCCGGCAGGCCGGGGAAGGTGCGCGGAGGCTCGGGTTTCCCGCCAAGGCCGGTGCTCACTCCCTTCCGGGTTTCGCTCCACCGGCGCTGTCCGTCAAATCCCCGCCCGGCCGCCACGCGGAAGTCCCGCCCGAGACGTCATCCAATGCGCTCCCACGCCGCCCGCCGCGTCACGGCGAGGAGGAGCCAATCAGGAGTTGTGTGTGTGTGTGTGGGGGGGGGGGCGGAACCAAAATAACCTCCACTTCCTCCCAGC
>NW_012323605.1:0-1484 GCF_000151885.1 Dipodomys ordii
CCTTATTCGGGTTCTTTATAATACAGATTATCAAGATTAATCGATCAGCATATCTTCGTCTGCATCTCTTTCTGCATCTGCCTTCTGCATCTCCTTCTGCTTTAGGCTTGTCATTATGCTTCTTCTACTACTTCTGCTTCTCCTTCTCCGTCTGCTACTGCTTCTTCGGCTTTTCCTGCTTCTCCTTCTTCTTCTCCTTCTGCTTCTCCTTCTGTTTCTCCTTCTCCTTCTTGTTGTTCTTCTTTTCCTTCTGCTTCTTCTTCTGCTTCTGCATCTTCAGCTTCTTCTGCTACTGCTTCTGCTTCTTCTGTTTCTTCTGCTTCTCCTTCTGCTTTTGCTTCTCTTTCTGCTTCTGCTTCTCCTTCTTCTTCTCCAGATTCTGCTTCTTCTTCTTCTCCTTCTGCTTCAGGTTCTTCTTCTGCTTCTTCGGCTTCTTCTGCTTCTATTTCTGCATCTCCTTCTGTTTCTGCTTCTCCTTCTGCTTCTGCTTCTTCTCCTTCTTCTATTTCTTCTCCTTCTGCTTCTCCCGCTTCTGCTTCTCCTTCTTCTCCTTCTGTTTCTCCTTATGATTATCCTTCTGCTTCTCCTTCTCCTCCTACTTCTGCTTCTCCTTCTGCTTCTGCTTCTTCTTCTGCATCTTCTTCTGTTTCAATTTCTCATTCTTCTGCTTTTCATTCTGCTTCTGTTTCTCCTCCTTCTGCTTCTCCTGCTTCTCCTTCTCCTTTTCTTTCTGCTTCTGCTTATCCTTCTGTTTCTTCTACTCCAAATCCTTCTCTTTCTCCTTCTCCTTGTTCTGCTTCTGCTTCTCCTTCTGCTTCCTCTTCTGCTTCTTCTGCTTTTTCTCTTTCTTCTACTTCAGCTTCTGTTTATTCTGCTTCTCCTTCTGCTTCTGCTTCTCCTTCTGCTTCTGCTCTTCTCCTTCTTCTGTTTCTTCTGCTTCTGCTTCTCCTGCTTCTTCTCCTTCTGCTTCTCCTGCTTCAGCTTCTTCTGCTTCTCCTGCTACTCTTTCTCCTTCTCCTTCTGCTTCTGTTTCTACTTCTGCTTCTGCTCTTCTCCTTCTTCTGTTTCTTCTGCTTCTGCTTCTCCTGATTCTTCTGCTTCTGCTTCTCCTTCTGCTGCTCCTTCGCCTTCTCCTTCTTCTGCTTCTCCCACTGATTCTGCTTCTTTTGCTTATTCTTTTTCTTCTGATTCTGCTTCTCCTGCTTCTGCTTCTTCTGCTTCTACTGCTTCTCCGTATGCTTCTCCGTATGCTTCTCCTTATGCTTCTCCTTATGCTTCTCCTTCTTCTTCTTCTTCTTCTCCTTCTCCTTCTTCTTCTTCTTCTTCTTCTTCTTCTTCTTCTTCTTCTTCTTCTTCTTCTTCTTCTTCTTCTTCTTCTTCTTCTTCTTCTTCTTCTTCTTCTTCTTCTACTTCTTCTTCTCTTTATTTTGCTTCTGCTTTTCCTGCTTCTTCTGCTTCTACTGCTTCTCTTCTGCTTCTCATGA
>NW_012323606.1:0-1484 GCF_000151885.1 Dipodomys ordii
GACAATAGACACAAACTAGTTACACGTGGCGTGAAGCGTGTCTATGTGCAAGGTCACCAGCGTATTTCCAGATTCCCGGTAATCATCACAACCGCCTCTGATATAATATTGCCCTGCCATCATCATCCCTGTAGGAGCTCACGGTTCTGTAAAAGAAAATGGGAGCAATATTCTCTCCGTATTCACCGACCATTTAAATGGAATCCCCATCCAGCTCCTGTTCCAGTTCAGCAATACGCGTCATAAGTTCGTGAGTCAGTCACCAGGTGATGACCTCGCGGTTACATGGAGTGCCAAGATCATTCAGGCGAGAGATCAGTTTAAATTCTCAGTCATGGGAAATCCGCCACCCCCTCGCCTTCGGGCTTCCCTGGAGTCCTGCTCCTAATTATCTCTTTAATATCTCTTTATCTTCCAGCCCCTGCTTCCTGACCGGATGGTGATATCTGAAGCACTCAGCGGCAACCAGACAGCCAGAGGGGAACGCGAGCCATCCATGCAGGTGGCATAACCGTCCATCCTCACCCCCCCCCCCGCAGGCGATTACTCGACCACGACCACCACCTCCGACCCCCCCCGGAACAAAATCCACAACCCTACCCTCGGAACAAAATAAAACAAATTTGCTTGAATCTCACGCTGCCTTTTGTTTGTAATTGACGGAATAGGCGAAGGGGAGGGATCTCATTTCTGGTGCCTGACGGGGGAGGAGAGGGGAGGGGGCGGGGGTATTGGAGAGGAGAGAAGAGGGGGCAGAGGGCATCTCAGTGTATCTTTGTGTTTGCGTGCGTGCATCTTTGAGGAAACTCAAAGATCGGACGCGACAGAGCATGTATGTAGTCCAGCCGGACCAATTCACCACGTCTCTGTCTCTTGTCTCTCTGTTTCTGTTTCTCTATTTCTCTCTCTGTGTCTCTCTTTGTCTCTGTCTGTCTGTCTGTCTGTCTGTCTGTCTGTCTGTCTCTCTCTCTCTCGTTTGAATTCTCTCTCCCGCCCGCCCGCCCGCCCGCACTCCCTCCCTCCTTTTCCTCTCGACTTGCCAGTCAATCCTGGGGCTTGAGCTACTGTACTGGCGCTCCAACACACAACGGTCCCACTCCGAGCCTGCCTGCCTGCCTGCCTGCCTATGCATGGGCCCCATACTCCAACGAGGCACATCATCATCCCCACCCCACCCCTTCTCTGAAAAGAAGGCAGTCTCTCTCGGGGCCAGCCAGCCTGGGCCGGTTTTCTCAGTCAGTCAGTGCGTGGTTTGTTTGTTCTTTTTTTCCCCCATGCATTTCATGAGAGAAAACTGCAATTCACAAAACCACCACTAGATGGCGCGCGTTCGCCTTCGACAAGGTGGATGGGGCGGCGAGAGGGGCAAAACACGGGTCGGGTCAGTGACTCACTCAGTCAGTCAGTCCTCACCTACCCGGCAGTGGGGAGTGAGAGTTCTGACATACACATACATATAGGTTGTTATGATTCATTATTATCAT
>NW_012323607.1:0-1484 GCF_000151885.1 Dipodomys ordii
AATCTCCAACTAATCCCTCTCTCTCTTCTGATTTCTGCTTCTCTTTCTGCTTCTCCATCTCCATCTAGCTTCACATTCTGCTGCTCCATCTCCATCTTCTGTTTCTCCCTCTGCTTCTGCTTCAGCTTCTTAATCTTCTTCTTGTTCTTCTACTTCCGCTTCTCCTGCTTCCGCTTCTTATGCTTCTACTGCTTCTTCTTATGCTTCTACTTCTTCTGCTTCTTCTGCTTCTACTTCTCTTTCTGCTTCTGCTTCTCCTGCTTGTTTTTCTGCTTCTTCTGCTGCTTCTCCTACTGCTGCTTCTTCTACTTCTCCTTCTGCTGCTTCTTCTACTTCTCCTTCTGCTTCTCTTTTTGCTTCTCTTTCTGCTTCTCCAGATTCTGCTTCTTCTGCTTTTCCTGTTTCTCCTTCTGCTTCAGGTTCTGCTTCTGCTTCTTCGGCTTCTTCTGCTTCTGCTTCTCCTGCTGCTGCTTCTTCTGCTTCTCCTGCTTCTCTTTCTGCTTTTCCTTCTGTTTCTGCTTCTGCTTCTGCTTCTGCTTCTTCTCCTTCTGTTTCTTCTGCTTCTGCTTCTCCTGCTTCTGCTTCTCCTGCTTCTCGTTCTGCTTCTCTTTCTACTTCTCCTTCTCCTTCTTCTGCTTCTCCTTCTGCTTCTGCTTCTCCTGCTTCTGCTTCAATTTCTCCTTCTGCTTCTCATTCTGCTTCTGCGTCTTCTGTTTCTCCTGCTTCTCCTACTTCTCGTGCTGCTTTTCCTTCTGCGTCCCTTTCTGCTTCTGCTTATCCTTTTGCTTCTCCTACTCCTAATCCTTCTCTCTCGCCTTCTCCGTCTTCTTCTTCTGCTTCTCCTGCTGCTTCTGCTTCTGCTTATTCTACTATTACTGTTTCTTCTGCTTCTGCTTCAGATTGTGCTTCTTCTGTTTCTCCTTCTACTTCAGATTATGATTCTGCTTCTTCGGCTTCGCGTGTTTCTTCTGCTTCAACTTCTCCTGCTTCTTCTGCTTCTCCTGCTTCTCCTTCTGCTTCTCCTTCTGCTTCTGCTTCTCCTTCTGCTTCTGCTTCTGCTCTTCTCTTTCTTCTGTTTCTTTTGCTTCTGTTTCTTCTGCTTCTTCTTCTTCTGTTTCTTCTGATGCTACTTCTGCTTCTCCTTCTTCTCCTTCTCTTTCTGCTTCTACTTCTGCTTCTTCTGATTCTCCTGCTTCTCCTTTTGTTCTCCTTCTGTTTCTGCTTCTCATTCTGCTTCTCCTTCTGCTGCTCCTTCTCCTTATCCTTCTTCTGATTCTCCCCCTGCTTCTGCTTCTGATTCTTCTGCTTATTCTTTTTCTTCTGCTTCTGCTTCTCCTGCTTCTGCTTCTTCTGCTTCTACTGCTTCTCCTTATGTTTCTCCTTATGCTTCTTCTTCTTCTTCTTTTTCTTCTTCTTCGTCTTCTCCTTCGTCGTCTTCATCTTCTTCTTCTTCTTCTTCTTCTTCTTCTTCTTCTTCTTCTTCT
>NW_012323608.1:0-1484 GCF_000151885.1 Dipodomys ordii
ATTTCTCCGTCTGTTTCTAGCTTCTTCTGTTTTTCCTGCTTCTCCTTCTGCTTCTCATTCTTCTTCTCCTTCTGTTTCTCCTTGTCGTTATTCTGTTATTCCTTCTGCTTCTCTATCTGCTTCTGCATCTTCAGCTTCTTCTGCTACTGCTTCTGCTTCTTCTGTTTCTTCTGCTTCTCTTTCTGCTTCTCCTTCTGTTTCTGCTTCTTTTTCTGCTTCTGCTTCTCCTTCTGGTTCTCCTTCTTCTCCAGATTCTGCTTCTTCTGCTTCTCCTGCTTCTCCTTCTGCTTCAGGTTCTGCTTCTGCTTCTCCTTCTGCTGCTCTTTCTGCTTCTCCTGCTGATTTTCCTTCTCCTTTTCCTTCTTCTGCTTCTCTTTCTGCTTCTCCTTTTGTTTCTCCTACTCCTTCTCCTTCTCGTTCTTCTGCTTTTCCTTCTGCTTCTCCTTCTGCATCTTCTGCTTCTTCTGCTACTGCCTCTGCTTCTTCTATTTCTTCTGCTTCCCCTTCTGCTTCTCCTTTTGCTTTTGCTTCTCTTTCTGCTTCTACTTCTCCTTCTGCTTCTCCAGATTCTGCTTCTTCTGCTTCTCCTGCTTCTCCTTCTGCTTCAGGTTCTGCTTCTGCTTCTTCGGCTTCTTCTGCTTCTGCTTCTCCTGCTGCTGCATCTTCTGCTTCTCCTGCTTCTCTTTCTGCTTTTCCATCTGTATCTGCTTCTCCATCTGCTTCTTCTCCTTCCTATGCTTCTTCTGCTTCTGCTTCTCCTGCATCTGCTTCTTCTGCTTCTCCTGCTTCTCCTTCTCATTCTCCTTCTCTTTCTGCTTCTGCTTATCCTTCTGTTTCTCCTACTCCTAATCCTTCTCTTTCTCCTTCTCCTTCTTCTTCTTCTGCTTCTCCTGCTGCTTCTTCTTCTGCTTCTTCTGCTTTTTCTGTTTCTTCTTCTTCTGCTTCAGCTTCTGCTTCTTCTGCTTCTCCTGCTGCTTCTCCTACTGCTTCTGCTCTTCTCCTTCTGTTTCTTCTGTTTCTGCTTCTCCTGCTTCTTCTTCTTCTGCTTCTCCTACTTCTCCTTCTGCTTCTCCGTCTCCTTCTCCTTCTCCTTCAATTTCTCCTTCTTGTGCTTCTCATTCTGCTTCTACTTCTGCTTCTCTTGCTTCTGCTTCTTCTGTTTCTCCTTCTGCTTCTTCTTCTGCTTCTCTTTCTGCTTCTTATTCTGCTTCTGCTCTTCCTACTCCTACTCCTTCTCTTTCTCCTTCTTCTTCTGCTTCTCGTTCTGCTTCTGCTTCTTCTGCTTGTTCGGTTTCTTCTGCTTCTGCTTTTCCAGCTTCTGCTGCTTCTGCTTCTCCTTCTGCTTCAGGTTCTCCTTCTGATTCTTCGGCTTCTTCTGTTTCTTCTGCTTCTGCTTCACCTGCTACTGCTTCTTCTGCTTCTTCTGCTTCTCTTTCAACATCTCCTTCTGCTTCTGCTTCTCCTTCTGCTCCTTCTCCTTCTTC
>NW_012323609.1:0-1484 GCF_000151885.1 Dipodomys ordii
TTCCATCTGTCCCCCATTTGTCTGGAAAGTGCACCACACCTGATAAGCACCAGCAGCAGCCTGGGCCTCGCTGCACATTGGGACTGTCTCCTGATGGCTGGCACACGCTCAGTGCACATCCTCTCACCTGGCACACGCTCAGTGCACGTCCACCCTGCCTGGCACACGCTCAGTGCACATCCTCTCACCTAGCACACACTCAGTGTGCAACCACCCCGCCTAGCACACGCTCAGTGCACATCCTCTCACCTAGCACACACTCAGTGCACATCCACCCTGCCTGGCACACGCTCAGTGCACATCCTCTCACCTAGCACACACTCAGTGTGCAACCACCCCACCTGGCACACGCTCAGTGCACGCCCACCCCGCCTGGCACACGCTCAGTGCACGCCCACCCCGCCTGGCACACGCTCAGTGCACGCCCACCCCACCTGGCACACGCTCAGTGCACACCCACCCTGCCTGGCACATGCTCAGTGCACACCCACCCCGCCTGGCACACGCTCAGTGCACGCCCACCCCGCCTGGCACACGCTCAGTGTGGCTCCACCCCGCCAGGCACACGCTCAGTGCACACCCACCCTGCCTGGCACACACTCAGTGCACATCCTCTCACCTGGCACACGTTTAGTGTGCAACCACCCCGCCTAGCACACGCTCAGTGCACACCCACCCCACCTGGCACACGCTCAGTGCATGCCCACCCCGCCTGGCACATGCTCAGTGCACGTTCACCCAGCCTGGCACATGCTCAGTGCACGTTCACCCAGCCTGGCACACACTCAGTGCACACCCACCCCACCTGGCACACGCTCAGTGCACGCCCACCCCGCCTGGCACACGCTCAGTGTGGCTCCACCCCGCCAGGCACGCATGTCCTTGTGCTCACTTCTTACTGGACTTCTGCAGGTGGTAGATCTGCTTTCTTTTTTTTTTAATTTATTTATTTTTTATTTGTGAACATACTGTACAGAGGGGTTATAATTACATGGGCAGGATAATGCATACATTTCTTACCAAGCATTGCAGCCTCCTCCTTTGGTTTACCCTTCACATCCCTTCCCAGCCTCCCCCCTCCCCCCCATCCCAACCCTTCTCCTCCCCCCCCTTTCCCCCCCCCCCCGACCGACATTGTAAAGCTCGTTTTGGACATGACAACTTATACTTCTCTTTGTTGCATCAGGTCCACCTGTATCCTTAAACAACTGTTTTTTCCCCCTCTCCCTCCACAAGTTATACTGACATCAAATATAGTGAAAGCAGGGGTTATACTGTGGGGGAGGGACATACAAGCAACAAAGAGATAGTCTTATAAATGCGTTAGAAACACATGCATGAAAGAAAAAACATTAAATACATGTCGTAAGGGTTCATTTTCCTGACATCACATTAATCTGACCTTTTCTGCTTGACTCATACATATACTAGATATGGCAAATAAGGAAACCATGGGGACCTTATGTTTTCTTTGGGGCTGGGCT
>NW_012323610.1:0-1483 GCF_000151885.1 Dipodomys ordii
TCTGATTCTACATCTACTTCTCCATCTTCTCCTCTTTCTACTTCTACTTCTACTTCATCTGATTCTCCTACTTCTCCTTCTTGTTCTCCTTCTATTTCTGCTTCTCTTTCTGCTTCTACTTCTCCTTCTGCTGCTCCTTCTCCTTCTCCTACTTCTACTTCTCCCACTACTTCTGCTTCTACTTCTTTTACTTATTCTTTTTCTTCTACTTCTGCTTCTCCTGCTTCTGCTTCTTTTGCTTCTACTGCTTCTCCTTATGCTTCTCCTTATGCTTCTCCTTATGCTTCTCCTTATGCTTCTTCTTCTTCTGTTTCTTCTTCTTCTTCTTCTTCTTCTTCTTCTTCTTCTTCTTCTTCTTCTTCTTCTTCTTCTTCTTCTTCTTCTTCTTTTTCTTCTTCTTCTCTTTCTTCTGCTTCTGCTTTTCCTGCTTCTTCTGCTTCTACTGCTTCTCTTTCTGCTTCTCATTCTGCTTCTGCTTCTCCTTCTGCTTCTCCTATTGCTTCTGCTGCCCTTCCTTCTCCTTCTCCTTCTCCTACTTCTGCTTCTCCTTCTGCTTTTGCTTCTTCTGCTTCTCCTGCTTCTCCTTCTGCATCTTCTTCTCCTTCTGCTTCTCCTTCTGCATTTTCTTCTGCTTCTGCTTCTCCTTCGCTTCTCCTTCTGCTTCTTCTGCTTCTCCTTCTGATTCTCCTTCTGCTTCTGCTCCTGTTTTTCCTTCTCCTTCTCGTTCTTCTGTTTTTACTTCTGCTTCTCCTTCTGCTTCTGCTGCAACTGCTACTGCTTCTGCTTCTTCTGTTTCTTCTGCTTCTCCTGCTTCTCCTACTTGTCTTGCTGCTCCTTCTTCTTCTTCTTCTCTTTCTGCTTCTCCTTCTGTTTCTCCTTCTTCTCCTTCTAGTTCTTCTGCTTTTCCTTCCGCTTCTCCTTCTGCTTCTGCATCTTCTGCTTCTTCTGCTACTGCCTCGGCTTCTTCTGCTTCTCCTTCTGCTTCTCCTTCTGCTTTTGCTTCTCTTTCTGCTTCTGCTTCTCCTTCTGCTTCTCCAGATTCTGCTTCTTCTGCTTCTCCTGCTTCTCCTTCTGCTTCAGGTTCTGCTTCTGCTTCTTCAACTTCTTCTGCTTCTGCTTCTCCTGCTGCTACTTCTTCTGCTTCTCCTGCTTCTCTTTCTGCTTTTCCTTCTGTTTCTGCTTCTCCTCCTTCTTCTGCTTCTTCTCCTTCTTCTGTTTCTTCTGCTTCTGCTTCTCCTGCTTCTGCTTCTCCTGCTTCTCCTTCTGCTTCTCTTTCTGCTTCTCCTTCTCCTTCTTCTGCTTCTCCTTCTGCTTCTACTTCTCCTTCTGCTTCTGATTCTGCTTCTGCTTCTTTGGCTTCTCCTGTTTCTTCTGCTTCTGCTTCTCCTCCTTCTTCTGCTTCTCCTGCTTCTCTTTCTGCTTCTCCTTCGCTTCTGCTTCTCCTTCTGCTTCTGCTTCTGCTCTTCTCCATCTTCTGTTCTTT
>NW_012323611.1:0-1483 GCF_000151885.1 Dipodomys ordii
CTTCTTTCGCTTCTCCTACTCTGCTTCTCCTTATGCTTCTCTGCTTCTCCTTCTTCTGATTTTCCTGCTTCTTTCCTGCTTCTCCTACTGCTTCTCATTATGCTTCTCCTTCTTCTGATCTACTCTCTCTCTCTCTCTCTCTTCTTCTTCTTCTTCTTCTTCTTCTTCTTCTACTTCTTCTTCTTCTATTTCTGCTTTTCCTTCTCCTTCTCCTTCTTCTGATTCTCCTTCTGTTCTGCTTCTCCTTCTGCTTCTGCTTCTTCTGCTTCTTCTATTTCTTCTGCTTCTGTTTCTCCTGCTTCTGCTTCTTCTGATTCTCCTTCTTCTTCTCTTTCTCCTACGATTTCTCTTTCTTCTGCTACGCTTTCTGCTTCTCAGTCTGCTTCTTCTGTTTCTTCTGCTTCTGCCTCTCCTGATTCTGCTTCTTCTGCTTCTACTGCTTCTCCTTATGCTTCTCCTTCTTCTTCTTCTTCTTCTTCTTCTTCTTCTTCTTCTTCTTCTTCTTCTTCTTCTTCTTCTTCTTCTTCTTCTTCTTCTTCTTCTTCTTCTTCTTCTTCTTCTCTTTCTTCTGCTTCTGCTTTTCCTGCTTCTTCAGTTTCTACTGCTTCTCTTTCTGCTACTCATTCTGCTTCTCCTTCTGCTTCTGCTTCTCCTATTGCTTCTGCTGCTCTTCCTTCTCTTTCTCCAACTTCTACTTCTTCTTCTGCTTCTCCTGCTTCTCATGCTTCTCCTTCTGCATCTCCTTCTGCTTGTGCTTGTCCTTATGCTTATTCTTCTGTTTCTGCTTCTACTTCTGCTTCTTCTGCTTCTCCTTCTGATTCTCCTTCTGCTTCTGCTTCTGTTTCTCCTTCTTGTTCTCGTTTTCTGCTTTTCCTTCTGCTTCTCCTTCTGCTTCTGCTGCAACTGCTACTGCTTCTTCTGTTTCTTCTGCTTCTACTTCTGCTTTTGTTTCTCTTTCCGCTTCTGCTTCTCCTTCAGCTTCTCATTCTGCTTCTCCATATTCTGCTTCTTTTGCTTCCCCTGCTTCTCTTTCTGCTTCAGGTTATGCTTCTTCTTCTTCGGATTCTTTTGTTTCTGCTTCTCCTGCTTCTGCTTCTTCTGCTTCCCCTCCTTCTCTTTCTGCTTCTCCTTCTGTTTCTGCTTCTCCTTCTGCTTCTGCTTCTTGTCCTTCTCCTGTACCTTCTGCTTCTGCTTCTCCTGTTTCTGCATCTCGTGCTTCTCCTTCTGCTGCTCTTTGTGCTTCTCCTGCTGCTTTTCCTTCTCCTGCTCCTTCTTCTGCTCCTCTTTCTGTTTCTCCTTCAACTTTTCGTTCTTCTGCTTTTCCATCTGCTTCTGCATCTTCTGCTTCTTCTGCTACTGCCTCTGCTTCTTCTGTTTCTTCTGCTCCTCCTTCTGCTTTTGCTTCTCTTTCTGCTTCTGCTTCTCCTTAATGCTTCTCCAGATTCTGCTTCTTCTGCTTCTCCTTCTGCTTCAGGTTCTGTGA
>NW_012323612.1:0-1483 GCF_000151885.1 Dipodomys ordii
AAAATCCATTAAGGCAAGTGAAAAGATGTTTCTGGACAGATCGTCTTTTTCTGCTGCACATCACAGTCATTATGCATGGTAAACAGAAAACAGTTGAAATTCAGGGAACAGAAATGTAGGATACTGAGGCATATTTCCTGTACTGCCAACCTCTTAGCTTCTTGGCTAACACAGGTGTTAACCAAAACGAGATCAATTGACAAGTTCATCCTCTGCTGCAAAAGTAATTGCTCTCCAAATGACAACGTGATTATTTTCCTTCTCTTACAATATTGAAAAGTTGATCAAAATACTCTATTAGTATTTTCCAGCTAAATCTTTTAAGAAAAGAGAATTCTCTAACACAGAATTCTTGACAATGGCTTTTTTTTTCACTTCTAAATGTCCACTCGAATGAAATTTGATAGTAACAGAACACTTCAACCTATGCACACTGTTAGCAGAAATACTTTTTTTATCCATTGTCTCCCCCTCCACAACACGTCGGCTGGCGGTCGAAACCCCGCCCTACCCCCTCCCCGTCGTCATGGCTACGACAGAGGAAAAGCAAATGATGATAATAATGAATCATAACAACCTATATGTATGTGTATGTCAGAACTCTCACTCCCCACTGCCGGGTAGGTGAGGACTGACTGACTGAGTGAGTGACTGACCCGACCCGTGTTTTGCCCCTCCCGCCGCCCCATCCACCTTGTCGACGGCGAACGCGCGCCATCTAGCGGTGGTTTTGTGAATTGCAGTTTTCTCTCATGAAATGCATGGGGGGGAAAAAGAACAAACAAACCACGCACTGACTGACTGAGAAAACCGGCCCAGGCTGGCTGGCCCCGAGAGAGACTGCCTTCTTTTCAGAGAAGGGGTGGGGTGGGGATGATGATGTGCCTCGTTGGAGTATGGGGCCCATGCATAGGCAGGCAGGCAGGCAGGCAGGCTCGGAGTGGGACCGTTGTGTGTTGGAGCGCCAGTACAGTAGCTCAAGCCCCAGGATTGACTGGCAAGTCGAGAGGAAAAGGAGGGAGGGAGTGCGGGCGGGCGGGCGGGCGGGAGAGAGAATTCAAACGAGAGAGAGAGAGAGAGAGAGAGACAGACAGACAGACAGACAGACAGACAGACAGAGACAAAGAGAGACACAGAGAGAGAAATAGAGAAACAGAAACAGAGAGACAAGAGACAGAGACGTGGTGATTTGGTTCGGCTGGACTACATACATGTTCTGTCGCGTCCGATCTTTGAGTTTCCTCAATGATGCACGCACACACACACACAGATACACTGAGATGCCCTCTGCCCCCTCTTCTCTCCTCTCCAATTCCCCCGCCCCTCCCCCCTCCCCCCCCGTCAGGCACCAGAAATGAGATCCCTCCCCTTCGCCTATTGCGTCAATAACAAACAAAAGGCAGCGTGAGATTCAAGCAAATTTGTTTTATTTTGTTCCGAGGGTAGGGTTGTGGATTTTGGTGCAGGGGGGGGGGGTCGGAGG
>NW_012323613.1:0-1483 GCF_000151885.1 Dipodomys ordii
CCCGCCACCCAAAATATCACCCCCCTACCCTGGGACAAAATTAAACCCAAATTGCTTGAATCTCACCGCTGCCTTTGGTTGTAAATGACGCAATAGGCGAAAGGGGAAGGAATTCATTTTGGTGCATGACCGGGGGGGGAGGGGGGAGGGGGCGGGTGAAATTGGAGAGGAAGAGAAGAGGGGCAGAGGGCATCTCAGTGTATCTGTGTGTGTGCGTGAGTGCATCTTTGAGGAAACTCAAAGATCGGACGCGACAGAGCATGTATGTAGTCCAGCCGGACCAATTCACCACGTCTCTGTCTCTTGTCTCTCTCTTGTCTCTCTGTTTCTGTTTCTCTATTTCTCTCTCTGTGTCTCTCTTTGTCTCTCTCTGTCTGTCTGTCTGTCTGTCTGTCTGTCTCTCTCTCTCTCTCTCTCTCGTTTGAATTCTCTCTCCCGCCCGCCCGCCCGCCCGCACTCCCTCCCTCCTTTTCCTCTCGACTTGCCAGTCAATCCTGGGGCTTGAGCTACTGTACTGGCGCTCCAACACACAACGGTCCCACTCCGAGCCTGCCTGCCTGCCTGCCTGCCTATGCATGGGCCCCATACTCCAACGAGGCACATCATCATCCCCACCCCACCGCTTCTCTGAAAAGAAGGCAGTCTCTCTCGGGGCCAGCCAGCCTGGGCCGGTTTTCTCAGTCAGTCAGTGCGTGGTTTGTTTGTTCTTTTTTTCCCCCATGCATTTCATGAGAGAAAACTGCAATTCACAAAACCACCACTAGATGGCGCGCGTTCGCCGTCGACAAGGTGGATGGGGCGGCGGGAGGGGCAAAACACGGGTCGGGTCAGTCACTCACTCAGTCAGTCAGTCCTCACCTACCCGGCAGTGGGGAGTGAGAGTTCTGACATACACATACATATAGGTTGTTATGATTCATTATTATCATCATTTGCTTTTCCTCTGTCGTAGCCATGACGACGGGGAGGGGGGAGGGCGGGGTTTCGACCGCCAGCCGACGTGTTGCGGAGGGGGAGGGGGAGGGCAGGAGTCGCTCGTTCCCTGGATAGATCCGTCTCCCCTCCTCTCCACCATTCTCTCCCTATCCCCCACCCCCCTGCCTTCGGGCTTCCCCAGAGTCCTGCTCCTAATTATCTCTTTAATATCTCTTTATCTTCCAGCCCCTGCTTCCTGACCGGATGGTGATATCTGAAGCACTCAGCGGCAACCAGACAGCCAGAGGGGAACGCGAGCCATCCATGCAGGTGGCGTAATCCTCCATCCTCACCCCCCCCCCCGCAGGCGATTATTCGACCACGACCACGACCTCCGACCCCCCCCCCGCACCAAAATCCACAACCCTACCCTCGGAACAAAATAAAACAAATTTGCTTGAATCTCACGCTGCCTTTTGTTTGTAATTGACGCAATAGGCGAAGGGAAGGGATCTCATTTCTGGTGCCTGACGGGGGGGTGAGGGGGGAGGGGCGGGGAATGAGAGAG
>NW_012323614.1:0-1483 GCF_000151885.1 Dipodomys ordii
CAGCGGGACACAGCGGGGCATAGCGGGGATAAAATGGGAGACTCAGTGTGGAACAGAGCAGGACTCAGCGGGGGACACAGAGAGGACACAGTGGGGACACAGCGAGACTCAGCCGGGGACTCAGCGGGGGAAATAGCGGGACACCACGGGACACAGTGGGACACAGCGGGACATAGTGGGGTCACTGCGGGGACACAGCGGGACACAGTGGGGGACAAAGTGGGACACAGCGGGAAACAGCGGGACACAGCGGGACACAGCCGGACATGGCGGGGGACACAGCGGGACACAGAGGGGGACACAGCGAGGACACAGTTGTACACAGTGGGACACAGCAGGGGACACAGCGAGGACACAGCTGTACACAGCGTGGGAAACAGCGAGGACACAGCGGGACACAGCAAGACACAGCGGCACACAGTGGGGACACAGCAGTAGACACAGCGAGACACAGCGGGGGACACAGCGGGACAAAGCGGGGAACCCAGTGAGGACACAGCGGGACACAGCGGGGACACTGCGGGAACATAGTGGGACACAGCGGTGCACACAGCGGGACACAGCGGGACACAGCTTGGGACACAGCGGGAACACAGCAGGACACAGCGGGGGACACAGTGAGGACACAGCGGGACACAGCGTGGAACAAAGTGGGAGACAACAGGGGACACAGCGAGGACACAGCGGGACACAGCGGCGACACATAGAGGACTCAGCGGGGGACACAGTGGGGGACAGAGCAGGACACAGCGGGACCCAGCGGGGACAAAGCGTGAGACACAGCAGTGGACAGAGCAGGAGACAGAGGCGGACACAACGAGGACACAGCGGGACACAGCGGGGACACAGAGGTGGCTCAGGGGGGCCACAGCGGGGGACAAAGCGGGACACCACGGAACACAGCGGGACACAGCGTGAAACAACGGTGAACCTGCGGGGACACAGCGGGACACAGCGGGGAACACAGCGGGACACTGCGGGGACACAGCGGGGACACAGCGGGACCCAGCAGGGCACAGCGGGACACAGCAGGACACAGCGGGGGACACAGCGGGTCACAGCGGGGGACACAGCGGGACACAGCGGGGACACAGAGGGGACTCAGCAGGGGACATAGCGGGGGACAAATCGGGACACCACAGGACACAGTGGGACACAGCGGGACACAGCGGGGACACTGCGGGGACACAGCGGGACAAAGCCGGGGACACAGCGGTACCCAGCGGGACACAGCAGGACCCAGCGGGGAAACAGCGGGGACACAGTGGGACACAGCAAGGACACAGCGGGACACAGCGGGACACTGCGGGGCAAGCGGGGGACACAGCGGGATACAGCGGGGGACACAGGGAGGACACAGCGGAACACAGCATGGGACTAAGTGAGGTCACAGCGGGAAGCAGCGAGACACAGCGGGACCCAGCGGGGACCCAGCAGTGGACACAGCGGGACACAGCGGGGAACAAAGCGGGACACCACGGAA
>NW_012323615.1:0-1483 GCF_000151885.1 Dipodomys ordii
CCAATAGACACATGCAGTAATGCTCAACCTCCCCGAGTCATAAAAGAAATGCAAATAGGGGGTGGGGGGATGGGAAGGGATGGGAATGGGAAACAAAGAAGGAGGCTACAATGCTTGATAAGAAATGAATGGGAAGGGGAAACAAAGGAGGAGGCTACAATGCTTGATAAGAAATGTACTCATTATCTTGCCCATATAATTGTAACCCCACTCTACGGTATTTTCACAATAAAAAAATAAAAAAGAAAGAAAGAAAGAAAGGCAAATCAAACCAACATTGTGGAGCTGGGAAGGTTGCTCAGTGGTAGAACGCTTGCCTTGCATGCCTGAGGCCCTGGGTTCGATTCCTCAGCACCACATAAGCAAAAAGGAAAAAGCCGGAAGTGGTTCTGTGGCTCAAGTGGTAGAGCGCTAGCCTTGTGCTGAGGAGCTGAGGCACAGCGTCCAGGCCCAGAGTTCAGGCCCATGACAGGACCCCCCCCCAAAAAAAACAATAACATTGAGATACCACCTCACCCCAGCTAGAATGGCTATAATCAAGAACTCTAATAACAACAGATGCTGGAGGGAATGTGGACAGAAGGGAACCTTACTACATTGTTGGTGGGAGTGTAAACTTGTTCAACCACTTTGGAAAGCAGTATGGAGGTTCCTCAAAAGACTCCACATAGAGCTCCCCTATGATCCAGCAATCCCACTTTTGGGCATTTACCCAAACGATCACAAACAAGACGATAGTAAAGCTATCAGCACAACTATGTTTATTGCAACGTTATTTACTATAGCTAAGATATGGAACCAACCCAGATGCCCCTCAGTAGATGAATGGATCAAGAAAATGTGGTGTATATATATTTATGTATATATATATATATATATATATATATATATACACACACACAATGAAAACATTTCTTTTAGATCAAAAAGAAGGCAAGCATTTATTCTGTGTTCACCCTCACAGCTCTTATTTGAAATAGTCCTAGAAATATTAGCCAGAGTTATGAGGCAAAAGAATTTAATACAGACACATTATTAGGAAGGATGAAGTCAAATTGTCTATATTTGCAGTTTATATGAGTTTTTTAATAAAGAAAAACCTAAAAACATCTCAGGTATAATGTCACATAGCAGTTGCTCAGGCAGGGAAGAGTAAGTGAAAGTATATCTCAAAAACAAAATAAAAACATAAGAGTTGGTGGCATAGCTCAAATGCGACATTTCTTGCTTAGCAAGTAAGAAGCCCTAGTTCAATCTCCAATTTTGAAAGAAAGTGAGGGAAGGGAGGGGGAGGCGTGAAAGAAAGCTAAAATCTCCACCAAAAGACTATTGGAACTGGTAAGCAAATTTAATAAAGCGTCAGGATACAAAATCAATATGCAAAGATATAATTTTCATTTATATATCAATAACAAATGTGCTGTAAAAGAAATTGTGAAAGTAATCTAATTTGCAATGGTATAAAAACTAATAAAATACCTGA
>NW_012323616.1:0-1483 GCF_000151885.1 Dipodomys ordii
CACACACACACCGACACAGACCAGATGCACAAGCTCTAGGAAGAAATAGCATTAAGGATCCGGGGTGAAGATGATGACTCCCATCGGGAGCATAACCCTATAAGGGGGCATGATAGGAAGCGGGATAAAAGAGAAAGAGAATGCCTAGTAAGAAGGGCAGTAAGATCCACCCCCTCCCCCTCCGCAACACGTCGGCTGGCGGTCGAAACCCCGCCCTCCCCCCTCCCCGTCGTCATGGCTACGACAGAGGAAAAGCAAATGATGATAATAATGAATCATAACAACCTATATGTATGTGTATGTCAGAACTCTCACTCCCCACTGCCGGGTAGGTGAGGACTGACTGACTGAGTGAGTGACTGACCCGACCCGTGTTTTGCCCCTCCCGCCGCCCCATCCACCTTGTCGACGGCGAACGCGCGCCATCTAGTGGTGGTTTTGTGAATTGCAGTTTTCTCTCATGAAATGCATGGGGGGAAAAAAAGAACAAACAAACCACGCACTGACTGACTGAGAAAACCGGCCCAGGCTGGCTGGCCCCGAGAGAGACTGCCTTCTTTTCAGAGAAGGGGTGGGGTGGGGATGATGATGTGCCTCGTTGGAGTATGGGGCCCATGCATAGGCAGGCAGGCAGGCTCGGAGTGGGACCGTTGTGTGTTGGAGCGCCAGTACAGTAGCTCAAGCCCCAGGATTGACTGGCAAGTCGAGAGGAAAAGGAGGGAGGGAGTGCGGGCGGGCGGGCGGACGGGCGGGAGAGAGAATTCAAACGAGAGAGAGAGAGAGAGAGAGAGAGAGACAGACAGACAGACAGACAGACAGACAGAGACAAAGAGAGACACAGAGAGAGAAATAGAGAAACAGAAACAGAGAGACAAGAGACAGAGACGTGGTGAATTGGTCCGGCTGGACTACATACATGCTCTGTCGCGTCCGATCTTTGAGTTTCCTCAAAGATGCACGCACGCACACACAGATACACGGAGATGCCCTCTGCCCCCTCTTCTCTCCTGTCCAATTCCCCCGCCCCCTCCCCCCTCCCCCCCCGTCAGGCACCAGAAATGAGATCCCTCCCCTTCGCCTATTGCGTCAATTACAAACAAAAGGCAGCGTGAGATTCAAGCAAATTTGTTTTATTTTGTTCCGAGGGTAGGGTTGTGGATTTTGGTGCGGGGGAGGGGGGTCGGAGGTCGTGGTCGTCGTCGAATAATCGCCTGCGGGGGGGGGTGAGGATGGACGGTTACGACACCTGCATGGATGGCTCGCGTTCCCCTCTGGCTGTCTGGTTGCCGCTGAGTGCTTCAGATATCACCATCCGGTCAGGAAGCAGGGGCTGGAAGATAAAGAGATATTAAAGAGATAATTAGGAGCAGGACTCCAGGGAAGCCCGAAGGCCGGGGGGGGCGGGGGGAGGGGGGAGGGACAGAATGGTGGAGGGGAGGGGAGACGGATTTATCCAGGGAACGAGCGACTCCTCCCCCTCTGA
>NW_012323617.1:0-1483 GCF_000151885.1 Dipodomys ordii
GGGACAAAGAAATCTATGGGTGATTCTATTCTGGGAAGCCACACTGCCACCTCTGAGAGAGGAAGATGCACTAGGCTATGAACCTGTGCGTGGTGCAACTGCCTCCCAACTGGAATGTTTACTGGGTAATATCAGTTCTCCGGCAGCTGGCAGTTCATGCCACAGAGAAAAAGTAAGCAAGATCAGGAAATCCATAGCATCCTAAGATTATGAATGTCAATTATCTTAGACAATGTACAAAGCATGATGGATATTGTGAACCATGAAATTTTTATAACACCCAGGTTTAGACAGAACCCAGATTTCTGAATTCTTCCTTTTTGAAAGGCTGACCTGGAACCAGGATGTAAACTGAATGGTCCCCCTCCGCAACACGTCGGCTGGCGGTCGAAACCCCGCCCTCCCCCCTCCCCGTCGTCATGGCTACGACAGAGGAAAAGCAAATGATGATAATAATGAATCATAACAACCTATATGTATGTGTATGTCAGAACTCTCACTCCCCACTGCCCGGTAGGTGAGGACTCACTGACTGAGTGAGTGACTGACCCGACCCGTGTTTTGCCCCTCCCGCCGCCCCATCCACCTTGTCGACGGCGAACGCGCGCCATCTAGTGGTGGTTTTGTGAATTGCAGTTTTCTCTCATGAAATGCATGGGGGAAAAAAAAGAACAAACATACTACGCACTGACTGACTGAGAAAACCGGCCCAGGCTGGCTGGCCCCGAGAGAGACTGCCTTCTTTTCAGAGAAGGGGTGGGGTGGGGATGATGATGTGCCTCGTTGGAGTATGGGGCCCATGCATAGGCAGGCAGGCAGGCAGGCAGGCTCGGAGTGCGACCGTTGTGTGTTGGAGCGCCAGTACAGTAGCTCAAGCCCCAGGATTGACTGGCAAGTCGAGAGGAAAAGGAGGGAGGGAGTGCGGGCGGGCGGGCGGGCGGGAGAGAGAATTCAAACGAGAGAGAGAGAGAGAGAGAGACAGACAGACAGACAGACAGACAGACAGAGACAAAGAGAGACACAGAGAGAGAAATAGAGAAACAGAAACAGAGAGACAAGAGACAGAGACATGGTGAATTGGTCCGGCTGGACTACATACATGCTCTGTCGAATCCAATCTTTGAGTTTCCTCAAAGATGCACGCATGCACACACACAGACACACTGAGATGCCCTCTGCCCCCTCTTCCCTCCTCTCCAATTCCCCCGCCCCCTCACCCCTCCCCCCCCGTCAGGCACCAGAAATGAGATCCCTCCCCTTCGCCTATTGCGTCAATTACAAACAAAAGGCAGCGTGAGATTCAAGCAAATTTGTTTTATTTTGTTCCGAGGGTAGGGTTGTGGATTTTGATGCGGGGGAGGGGGGTCGGAGGTCGTGGTCGTGGTCGAGTAATCGCCTGCGGGTTGGGGGGGTGAGGATGGACGGTTAGGCCACCTGCATGGATGGCTCGCGTTCCCCTCTGGCTGTCTGGTTGCCGCTGAGT
>NW_012323618.1:0-1483 GCF_000151885.1 Dipodomys ordii
AAGAAGCAGAAGCAGGAGAAGCAGAAGCAGAATGAAAAGCAGAAGAAGAGAAATTGAAAGAGAGAAGATGCAGAAGGAGAAGCAGAAGCAGAAGTAGAAGCAGAAGAAGGAGAAGCAGAAGGAGAAGCATAAGGAGAAACAGAAGGAGAAGCAGGAGAAGCAGAAGCAGGAGAAGCAGAATCAAAAGAAATAGAAGAAGGATAAGAAGCAGAAGCAGAAAGAGAAGCAGAAACAGAAGGAGAAGCAGAAATAGAAGCAGAAGAAGCAGAAGCAGAACCTGAAGCAGAAGGAGAAGCAGGAGAAGCAGAAGAAGCAGAATCTGGAGAAGAAGGAGAACCAGAAGGAGAAGCAGAAGCAGAAAGAGAAGCAAAAGCAGAAGGAGAAGCAGAAAGAGAAGCAGAAGAAACAGAAGAAGCAGAAGCAGAAGCAGTAGCAGAAGAAGCTGAAGATGCAGAAGCAGATAGAGAAGCAGAAGGAATAGCAGAATAACGACAAGGAGAAACAGAAGGAGAAGAAGAATGAGAAGCAGTAGGAGAAGCAGGAAAAACAGAAGAAGCAGAAACAGACGGAGAAGCAGAAGAAGGAGAAGCAGAAGAAGAAGCAGAAGGAAAAGCACAAGCAGAAGGAGATGCAGAAGGAGTAGCAGGAGAAGCAGAAGAAGCACAAGCAGAAGGAGAAGAAGAAGGAGAAGAAGCAGAATCAGAAGAAGCAGAAGGAGAAGTAGAAAGAGAAGCCGAAGAAGAGAAGCAGAACGAGAAGCAGGAGAAGCAGAAGAAGCAGAGCGGGAGAAGCAGAAGAAGAAGAAACAGAAGAAATAGAAGGAGCAGAAGCAGAAGGAGAAGCAGAAAGAGAAGCAGGAAAAGCAGAAGAAGCAGAAGCAGGAGAAGCAGAAGCAGAAGAAACAGGAGAAGGACAAGAAGCAGAAGCAGAAGGAGAAGCAGAAACAGAAGGAGAAGCAGAAAGAGAAGGAGGGGAAGCAGAAGAAGAAGAAGCAGGAGAACCAGAAGCATAAGAATCCGAAGAAGCAGAAGCAGAACCTGAAGCAGAAGGAGAAGCAAGAGAAGCAGAAGAAGCAGAATCTGGAGAAGCAGAATGAGAAGCTGAAGGAGAAGCAGAAGCAGAAAGAGAATCAAAAGGAGAAGGAGAAGCAGAAGAAACAGAAGAAGCAGAAGCAGTAGCAGTTGCAGCAGAAGCAGAAGGAGAAGCAAAAGTAAAAGCAGACGAACGAGAAGGAGAAGGAGAAACAGAAGGAGAAGCAGAAGGAGAAGCAGAAGAAGCAGAAGGAGAAGCAGAAGGAGAAACAGAAGCAGAAGAAGCATCAGAAGGAGAAGCAGAAGCAGAAGAAGATGCAGAAGGAGAAGCAGGAGAAGCAGAAGAAACGGAAGCAGAAGGAGAAGGAGAAGTAGGAGAAGGAGAAGGAAGAGCCACAGAAGCAATAGGAGAAGCAGAAGGAGAAGCAGAAGCAGAATGAGAAGCAGAATGA
>NW_012323619.1:0-1483 GCF_000151885.1 Dipodomys ordii
GAAGAAGAAGAAGAAGAAGAAGAAGAAGAAGATTGAAGAAGAAGAAGAAGAAGAAGAAGAAGAAGAAGAGGAAGAAGAAGAAGAAGAAGAAGGAGAAGCATAAGGAGAAGCAGTAGAAGCAGAAGAAGCAGAAGCAGGAGAAGCAGAAGAAAAAGAATAAGCATAAGAAGCAGAATCAGAGGGAGTAGGAGAAGACGGAGAAGGAGCAGCAAAAGGAGAAGCAGAAGGAGAAGCAGAAGGAGAAGAAGATGCAGAAGGAGAAGCAGGAGAAGCAGAAGAAGCAGAAGCAGAAGGAGAAGCAGAAGTAGGAGAAGGAGAAGGAGAAGGAGAAGGAGAAGGAGAAGGAAGGGCAGCAGAAGCAATAGGAGAAGTAGAAGGAGAAGCAGAAGCAGAATGAGAAGAAGAATGAGAAGCAGAAAGAGAAGCAGTACAAGCAGAAGAAGCAGGGAAAGCAGAAGCAGACGAAAGAGAAGAAGATGAAAAAGAAGAAGAAGAAGAAGAAGAAGAAGAAGAAGAAGAAGAAGAAGAAGAAGAAGAAGAAGAAGAAGAAGAAGAAGAAGAAGAAGAAGAAGAAGAAGAAGACGACGACGAAGAAGAAGAAGAAGAAGAAGAAGAAGAAGAAGCATAAGGAGAAGCGTAAGGAGAAGCAGTAGAAGCAGAAGAAGCAGAACCTGGAGAAGCAGAAGCAGAAGAAAAAGAATAAGCAAAATAAGCAGAAGAAGAAGCAGTGGGAGAAGCAGAAGAAGGAGAAGGAGCAACAGAAGAAGAAGCAGAAGCAGAAAGAGAAGCAGAAACAGAAGGAGAACAAGAAGGAGAAGCCGGAGAATCAGAAGAAGCAGAAGTAGAAGCAGAAAGAGGAGAAGAAGGAGAAGCAGAAGTAGAATCAGAAGAAACAGAAGAAGAAGCAGAAGAAACAGAAGCAAAAGAAACAGAAGAAGGAGAAGAGCAGAAGCAGAAGCAGAAGGAGAAGCAGAAAGAGAAGCAGGAGAAGTAGAAGAAGCAGAAGCAGAAGAAACAGGAGAAGCCGAAGAAGCAGAAGCAGAATCTAAAGCAGGAGAAACAGAAGAAGCACAATCTGAAGAAGAAGCAGAAGAAACAGAAAGAGTAGAATAAGCAGAAGCAGAAGCAGCAGGAAAAGCAGAAGAAAAAGAAGGAGAAGGCGAAAGAGAAGGATTAGGAGTAGGAGAAGCAAAAGGATAAGCAGAAGCAGAAAGAGACGTAGAAGAAGAAGCAGCACGAGAAGTAGGAGAAGCAGGAGAAGCAGAAGAAGCAGAATCTGGAGAAGAAGAAGGAGAACCAGAAGGAGAAGCAGAAGCAGAAAGAGAAGCAAAAGCAGAAGGAGAAGCAGAAGGAGAAGCAGAAGTAACAGAAGAAGCAGAGGCAGTAGCAAAAGAAGCAAAAGATGCAGAAGCAGAAGGAGAAGCAGAAGGAAAAGCAGAAGAACGAGAAGGAGAAGGAGAAACAGAAGGAGAAGCAGAAAGAG
>NW_012323620.1:0-1483 GCF_000151885.1 Dipodomys ordii
TGGATAAACCTTTACTTCTCTTGGCCAAGACCCTTAGAACTCAGCTACACTCCGGAGTATGATATGCTCTTCTTCAATGTGCCAGATCCGGATATTGTGTCAGTACGAAATTATCTATCCTCTTAGAACTTCTGGTGACATCTAAATTTAGTCCACGAATTCTGTCTAAAATATCTACCCCCACAATTGCAGTGTCTACAGACTCGCACATTACTATCCAGGGAACGAGCGACTCCTCCCCCTTCCCCTCCCCCTCCGCAACACGTCGGCTGGCGGTCGAAACCCCGCCCTCCCCCCTCCCCGTCGTCATGGCTACGACAGAGGAAAAGCAAATGATGATAACAATGAATCATAACAACCTATATGTATGTGTATGTCAGAACTCTCACTCCCCACTGCCGGGTAGGTGAGGACTGACTGACTGAGTGAGTGACTGACCCGACCCGTGTTTTGCCCCTCCCGCCGCCCCATCCACCTTGTCGACGGCGAACGCGCGCCATCTAGCGGTGGTTTTGTGAATTGCAGTTTTCTCTCATGAAATGCATGGGGGAAAAAAAAGAACAAACAAACCACGCACTGACTGACTGAGAAAACCGGCCCAGGCTGGCTGGCCCCGAGAGAGACTGCCTTCTTTTCAGAGAAGGGGTGGGGTGGGGATGATGATGTGCCTCGTTGGAGTATGGGGCCCATGCATAGGCAGGCAGGCAGGCTCGGAGTGGGACCGTTGTGTGTTGGAGTGGAGCGCCAGTACAGTAGCTCAAGCCCCAGGATTGACTGGCAAGTCGAGAGGAAAAGGAGGGAGGGAGTGCGGGCGGGCGGGCATGCGGGCGGGAGAGAGAATTCAAACGAGAGAGAGAGAGAGAGAGAGAGACAGACAGACAGGAAGAGAGACACAGAGAGAGAAATAGAGAAACAGAAACAGAGAGACAAGAGACAGAGACGTGGTGAATTGGTCCGGCTGGGCTACATATATGCTCTGTCGCGTCCGATCTTTGAGTTTCCTCAAAGATGCAGGCACACACACACACAGATACACTGAGATGCCCTCTGCCCCCTCTTCTCTCCTCTCCAATTCCCCCGCCCCCTCCCCCCTTTCCCCCCGTCAGGCACCAGAAATGAGATCCCTCCCCTTCGCCTATTGCGTCAATTACAAACAAAAGGCAGCGTGAGATTCAAGCAAATTTGTTTTATTTTGTTCCGAGGGTAGGGTTGTGGATTGCGGTGCGGGGGGGGGGGTTGGAGGTCGTGGTCGTGGTCGAGTAATCGCCTGCGGGGGGGGGGTGAGGATGGACGGTTACGCCACCTGCATGGATGGCTCGCGTTCCCCTCTGGCTGTCTGGTTGCCGCTGAGTGCTTCAGATATCACCATCCGGTCAGGAAGCAGGGGCTGGAAGATAAAGAGATATTAAAGAGATAATTAGGAGCAGGACTCCAGGGAAGCCCGAAGGCGGGGGGGTGGCGGGGGGAGGGGGGAGGGAGAGAA
>NW_012323621.1:0-1483 GCF_000151885.1 Dipodomys ordii
CCTTCTGCTTCTGCTTCTTCTCCTTCCTATGTTTCTTCTGCTTCTGATTCTCCTGCTTCTGCTTCTCCTGCTTCTCGTTGTGCTTCTCTTTCTGCTTCTTTTTCTGCTTCTCCTTCTCCTTCTTCTGCTTCTGCTTCTCCTTCTGCTTCAATTTCTCCTTCTGCTTCTCATTCTGCTTCTGCGTCTTCTGTTTCTTCTGCTTCTCCTGCTTCTGCTTCTCCTGCTTCTCCTACTTCTCGTGCTGCTTCTCCTTCTGCGTCTCTTTCTGCTTCTGCTTATCCTTTTGCTTCTCCTACTCCTAATCCTTCTCTTTCGCCTTCTCCTTCTCCTTCTTCTGCTTCTCCTGCTTCTCCTTCTGCATCTTCTTCTGCTTCTGCTTCTGCTTCTTCTGCTTCTGCTTCTCCTTCTTCTGCTTCTCCCTCTGATTCTGCTTCTTATGCTTATTCTTTTTCTTCTGCTTCTGATTCTCCTGCTTCTGCTTCTTCTGCTTCTACTGCTTCTTCTGCTTCTACTGCTTCTCCTTCTCCTTCTCCTTCTTCTTCTTCTTCTTCTTCTTCTTCTTCTTCTTCTTCTTCTTCTTCTTCTTCTTCTTCTTCTTCTTCTTCTTCTTCTTCTTCTTCTCTTTCTGCTGCTTCTGCTTTTCCTGCTTCTTCTTCTTCTACTGCTTCTCTTTCTGGTTCTCATTCTGCTTCTGCTTCTTCTTCTGCTTCTCCTATTGCTTCTGCGGCTCTTCCTTCTCCTTCTCCTACATCTCCTTCTACTTCTGCTTCTGCTTCTTCTGCTTCTCCTGCTTCTCCTTCTGCATCTTCTTCTGCTTCTCCTTCTGCTGCATACTCTGCTTCTGTTTCTCCTTCTGCTACTCCTTCTCCTTCTCGTTCTTCTGCTTTTACTATAGCTTCTCCTTCTGCTTATGCTGCAACTGCTACTGCTTCTGCTTCTTCTGTTTCTTCCGCTTCTCCTCCTCCTTTTGATTCTCTTTCTGCTTCTGCTTCTCCTTCAGCTTCTCATTCTGCTTCTCCAGATTCTGCTTCTTCTGCTTCTCCTGCTTCTCCTTCTGCTTCAGGTTCTTCTTCTGCTTCTTCGGATTCTTATGCTTCTGGTTCTCCTGCTTCTGCTTCTTCTGCTTAACCTCATTTTCTTTCTGCTTCTCCTTCTGTTTCTGCTTCTCCTTCTGCTTCTGCTTCTTGTCCTTCTCCTGTTTCTTCTGCTTCTGCTTCTCCTGCTTCTGCTTCTTCTGCTTTTCCTGCTTCTCTTTCTGCTTCTCCTTCTGCTTCTGCTCCTCCTTCTGCTTCTGCTCCTTCTATTTCTTCTGTTTCTTCTTCTTCTGCTTCTCCCGCTCTGCTTCTTCTGCTTTCCTGCTTCTCGTTCTGCTTCTCTTCGTCGGCTTCTCTTTCTACTTCTCCTTCTGCTTCTTCTGATTCTGCTTCTTCTCCTTCTTCTTCTCCAATCTGCTTCTTCTGCTTCTCCTGCTACTCCTTCTGCA
>NW_012323622.1:0-1483 GCF_000151885.1 Dipodomys ordii
TCAAAAAAACAGAAGAAGCAGAGGCAGTAGTAGAAGCAGAAGATACAGAAGCAGTTTGGAGAAGCAGAAGGAAAAGTAGAAGAACCACAAGGAGAAGGAGAAGGAGAAACAGGAGTAGAAGCAGAAAGAGAAGCAGAAGAAGGAGCAGTAGAAGGAAAAGCGGCAGGAGAAACAGAAAGAGCAGCAGAAGGAGAAGCAGGAAATGCAGAAACAGGATAAGACAAGCAGAAGAAACAGAAGAAGGACAAGAAGCAGAAGCAGAAGTAGAAGCAGAAAGAGAAGGAGGGGAAGCAGAAGAAGCAGAAGCAGGAGAAGCAGAAGCATAAGAATCCGAAGAAGCAGAAGCAGAACCTGAAGAAGAAGGAGAAGCAGGAGAAGCAGAAGAAGCAGAATCTTTAGAAGCATAACGAGAAGCAGAAGGAGAAGCAGAAGCAGAAAGAGAATCAAAAGCAGAAGGAGAAGCAGAAGAAAGAGAAGAAGTAGAAGCAGTAGCAGTTGTAGCAGAAGCAGTAGGAAAAGCAGAAGAACAAGAAGGAGAAGGAGAAGCAGAAGGAGAAGCAGAAGGAGAAGCAGAAAGAGAAGCAGGTAAAGCAGAAGAAGAAGAAGCAGAAGGAGAATCAGAAGGAGAAGCAGAAGATGGAGAAGGAGAAGCAGAAACAGAAGAAGATGCAGAAGGAGAAGCAGAAGAAGCAGAAGCAGAAGGAGAAGCAGGAAAAGCAGAAGAAGCAGAAACAAAAGGTGAAGCAAAAGAAGGAGAAGGAGAAGCAGAGGCAGAAGAAGAAGCAAAAGGACAAGCACAAGCAGAAGGAGATGCAGAAGGAGAAGCAGGAGAAGCAGAAGAAGCAGAAGCTGAAAGAGAAGCAGAAGTAGGAGAAGGAGAAGGAGGAGAAGCAGAAGCAGAAGGGGAAGCAGAAGCAGAATGAGAAGCAGATATTGAAGCGGGAGGAGGACAAGAAGCAGAAGCAGGAGAAGCCGAAAGAGAAGAAGCAGAAACATTAGCAGAAGGAGAAGCAGAAGCAGAAGGAGAAGCAGCAGAAGAAGTAGAACCAGAAATTCAGGCACGAGAAAGAGAAGAAGCAGAAGCAGAAGGAGAAGCAAAAAGAGAAGCAGAAGGAGAAGTAGAAAAAGCAGCAGAAGAAGCAGAAAAACAAGCAGGAGAAGCAGAAGCAGAAAGAGAAGTAGAAGCAGAAGAAGCAGAAGAAGAAGCAGTAGAAGCATAAGAAGCAGAAGCAGAACCAGAAGAAAAAGAAGAAGCAGAAGAAGCAGAAGCAGAGGGAGAAACAGAAGAAGGAGAAGGAGCAGCAGAAGGTGAAGCAGAAGGAGATGCAGAAGCAGAAAGAGAAGCAGAAATAGAAGGAGAAGAAGAACGGAGAAGTTGGAGAATCAGAAGAAGCAGAAGCAGAAAGAGAAGCAGACGATGGAGAAGAGAAGCAGAACGGAGAAGGACAGCAGAGAAGCAGATGAGCAGAGCGGGAGAAGCAGA
>NW_012323623.1:0-1482 GCF_000151885.1 Dipodomys ordii
GCCCTTCCTTCTCCTTCTCCTTCTCCTACTTCAACTTCTCCTTCTACTTTTGCTTCTTCTGCTTCTCCTGCTTCTCCTTCTGCATCTTCTTCTGCTTCAGCTTCTCCTTCAGCTGCTTCTTCAGCTTCTGCTTCTCCTTCTTCAGCTTCTCCTTCAGCTTCTCCTTCTGCTTCTCCATCTGCTGCTCCTTCTGCTTCTCGTTCTGCTTCGGATTCTCCTTCTGCTCTTCCTACTCCTAATCCTTCTCTTTCTCCTTCTCCTTCTTCTTCTTCTGCTTCTCGTTCTGCTTCTGCTACTGCTTCTTCTGCTTGTTCTGTATCTTCTGCTTCAGGTCCTGCTTCTGCTTCTTCAGCTTCTTTTGTTTCTTCTGCTTCTGCTTCTCCTGCTACTGCTTCTTCTCCTTCTCTTTATGCTTCTCCTTCTGCTTCTGCTTCTCCTTCTGCTCCTTCTCCTTCTTCTCTTTCTTCTTCTTCTTCTTCTTCTGCTTCTCCCGCTTCTGCTTTTTTTGCTTCTCCTTCCTTTCCTCTGCTTCTGCTTCTCCTTCTCCTTCTTCTGCTTCTCTTTCTGCTTCTGCTTCTTCTGATTCTCCAACTAATCCTTATTCTTCTCCTTCTGTTTCTGCTACTCTTTCTGCTTCTCCATCTCCTTCTGCTTCACCTTCTGCTGCTCCTTCTCCTTCTTCTGTTTCTCCCTCTGCTTCTGCTTCTGCTTCTTATGCTTCTTGTTCTTCTGCTTCTGCTTCTCCTGCTTCTGCTTCTTATGCTTCTACTGCTTCTTCTTCTGCTTCTGCTTCTTCTGCTTCTTCTGCTTGTACTTCTCTTTCTGCTTCTGCTTCTCCTGCTTGTTTTTCTGCTTCTTCTGCTGCTTCTCCTTCTGCTGCTTCTTCTACTTCTCCTTCTGCTTCTCTTTTTGCTTCTCTTTCTGCTTCTGCTTCTTCTGTTTCTCCTGCCTGAATTTCTGGTTCTACTTCTTCTGCTGCTTCTCCTTCTGCATCTACTTCTGCTTCTGTTTCTGCTTCTTCTGCTTCTTCTCTTTAGGCTTCTCTTGCTTCTGCATCTTGTGCTTCTCCTGCTTCTCTTTCTGCTTCTCATTCCGCTTCTGCTTCTCCTTCTGCTTCTGCATCTACTTCTGCTTCTGTTTCTGCTTCTTCTGCTTCTTCTCTTTCGGCTTCTCTTGCTTCTGCATCTTGTGCTTCTCCTGCTTCTCTTTCTGCTTCTCATTCCGCTTCTGCTTCTCCTTCTGCTTCTGCTTCTCCTCCTTCTCCTTCTCCTACTTCTGCTTCTCCTTCATCTTCTGCTTCTTCTGCTTCTCCTACTTCTCCTTCTGCATCTCCTTCTGCTTGTGCTTGTCCTTATGCTCTCTCTTCTGCTTCTGCTTCTCCTTCTGCTTCTGCCTCTGTTTCTCCTTCTCCTTCTCGTTCTCCTGCTTTTCCTTCTGCTTCTCCTTCTGCTTCTGCTGTAACTGCTACTGCTTCTGCTCCTG
>NW_012323624.1:0-1482 GCF_000151885.1 Dipodomys ordii
ATGCTTTTGCTTCTCTTTCTGCTTCTGCTTCTCCTTCTGGTTCTCCTTCGTCTTCTCCAGATTCTGCTTCTTCTGCTTCTCCTGCTTCTCCTTCTGCTTTAGGTTCTGCTTTTGCTTCTTCGGCTTCTTCTGCTTCTATTTTTGCTTCTCCTTCTGTTTCTGCTTCTCTTTCTGCTTCTGCTTCTTCTCCTTCTTCTATTTCTTCTGATTCTGCTTCTCCTGCTTCTGCTTCTCCTGCTTCTCCTTCTGTTTCTCTTTATGCTTCTCCTTCTGCTTCTCCTTCTTCTGCTTCTTCTACTGCTTCTGCTTCTCCTTCTGCATCTTCTTCTGTTTCAATTTCTCCTTCTTCTGCTTTTCATTCTGCTTCTGCTTCTCCTGCTTCTGCTTCTTCTGCTTCTCCTGCTTCTCCTTCTCATTCTCCTTCTCTTTCTGCTTCTGCTTATCCTTCTGTTTCTCCTACTCCTAATCCTTCTCTTTCTCCTTGTTCTTCTTCTGCTTCTCATTCTTCTTCTGCTTGTTCTGTTTCTTCTGATTCTACTTTTCCAGCTTCTGCTGCTTCTGCTTCTCCTTCAGCTTCAAGTTCTCCTTCTGTTTCTTGAGCTTCTTCTGTTTCTTCTATTACTGCTTCTCCTGCTACTGCTTCTTCTGCTTCTCTTTTGCATCACCTTCTGCTTCTGCTTCTCCTTCTGCTCCTTCTTCTGCTACTGCTTCTTCTGCTTGTTCTGTTTCTTCTGCTTCAGGTCCTGCTTCTGCTTCTTCAGCTTCTTCGTTTCTTGGCTTCGCTTCTGCTTCTCCTTCTCCTTCTTCTTCTCTTTCTGCTTCTCCTTCTGCTTCTGCTTCTCCTTCTGCTCCTTCTCCTTCTTCTGTTTCTTCTTCTACTTCTGCTTCTCCCGCTTCTGCTTCTTCTGCTTCTCCTTCCTTTCCTCTGCTCTGCTTCTCCTTCTTCTGCTTCTCTTTCTGCTTCTGCTTCTTCTGATTCTCCAACTAATCCTTCTTCTTCTCCTTCTGTTTCTGCTTCTCTTTCTGCTTCTGCATCTCCTTCTGCTTCACCTTCTGCTGCTCCTTCTCCTTCTTCTGTTTCTCCCTCTGCTTCTGCTTCTTATGCTTCTTCTTTTTCTTCTGCTTCTGCTTCTCCTGCTTCTGCTTCTTATGCTTCTATTGCTTCTTCTTCTGCTTCTGCTTCTTCTGCTTGTACTTCTCTTTCTGCTTCTGCTTCTCCTGCTTGTTTTTCTGCTTTTCTGCTGCTTCTCCTTCTGCTGCTTCTTCTACTTCTCCTTCTGCTTCTCTTTTTGCTTCTCTTTCTGCTTCTGCTTCTTCTGTTTCTCCTGCCTGAATTTCTGGTTCTACTTCTTCTGCTGCTTCTCCTTCTGCTTCTGCATCTACTTCTGCTTCTGTTTCTGCTTCTTCTGCTTCTTCTCTTTCGGCTTCTCCTGCTTCTGCATCTTGGCTTCTCCTGCTTCTCCTTCGCTTCTCATTTCGCTT
>NW_012323625.1:0-1482 GCF_000151885.1 Dipodomys ordii
CATCGGGACACATCGGGACACAGCGGGGGACAGAGGGGACACACCGGTGGACAACGGGGACACACAGGACAGTGCAGGGTTTCACAGTGGGAAACAGCGGTGACACAGGGGGACACAGGGGGCGACACAGAGGGACACAGCGGGACACAGTGGGACAGAGCGGGGACACATTGGGGACAAAGCGGGGGACACATTGGGGGATACAGCGGTAAACAGCGGGGGACACAGCGGGACTCAGCTGGGGACACATCAAAGGACACAGCGGGGGACACAGCGGGGGAAACAGCGGGGGACACAGCGAGGACACAGCAGGACGAAGCGGGGTACACAGAGGCAGACACAGCGGTACACATCGGGACACAGCGGGGACACAGCGGGACACAGCGGGACACAGCGGTGACACAGCGGGACATCGCGGGGACAAAGCGGGGACAGAGCGGGACACAGAGGTACACAGCGAGGGACACAGCGGGGGACAGTGAGGACAAACCGTGGAACAACGGGGACAAAGCGGGACACAGCTGGGACACAGTGAGGACACAGCTGGACACAGCGGGGACACAGCGAGTCCACAGCGGGACACAGCTGGACACAGCAGGACACAGAGGGGAACACAGCGGGTGACACAGCGGGACACAGCGGGGTACCCAGTGGGACACATCGGGAATACAGCAGGGACACAGCGGGACACAGTGGGGGACACAGCAGGATACAGAAGGACACAGCGAGGACACAGCGGGACACAGGAGGACACAGCGGGGACACAGCGGGGAAACAGCGGCGGACACAGTGGGACACTGCGGGCACACAGAGGGACTTAGCAGTTACACAGTGAGGACACACCAGGGACACAGCGGGACACAGCGGGGACACAGTGGTGACACAGCGGGACATAGTGGGACCCAGCGGGGACACAATGGGGATACAGCGGGACACAGCAGGAGACACAGCAGGGGACACCGCGGGGGACAGCGGGGACACAGAGGGACACAGCAGGACACAGCGGGGACACATCAAGGACACAACGGGACACAGCGGGACACAGCGCGGGACACAGCAGGGGACACAGCGGGACACAGCGGTGGACACAGCGGGACACAGCGGGACACAGCGGGACACAGCGGGGACAAAGCGGGGGACAAAGGGGGAAACAGCAGAACACAGCGGGACAAAACGGGACACAGCTGGACACAGCGGGGACACAGCAGGGGACACAGCGGGGGACAGCGGGGACACAGCCGGACAAAGCAGGACACAGCGGGAAACAGCGGGGACACTGCGAGGACACAGCTGGACACAGCGGGACACAGAGGGGACACAGCGGGGGACAGCAGGGAGACAGAGCGGGGACACAGCGGGGACACATCGATACACAGCGGGACACAGGGGGTACACAGCAGGACACAGCGGGACACAGCGGGAAACACAACCGGACACAGCGGGGGACACAGCGGGAAAAGCGGGGGACACAGCGGGACAAAG
>NW_012323626.1:0-1482 GCF_000151885.1 Dipodomys ordii
CAGCAGGACACAGAGGGGCAATATGTGGGCACACACCGGGACACAGTGGGACACATTGGGGTACACAGCGGGACACTGCAGGGACATCGCGGGGACAAAGCGAGGACAGAACGGGATACAGAGGTACACAGCGCGGGACACAGCCGGGGACAGTGGGGACAAACCGGGGAACAACGGGGACTCAGCGGGACAACAGTAGTACACAGCGGGGGCACAGCGGGGACACAGCAGGGGACACAGTGGACACAGCAGTGGATACAGCGAGGACACAGAGGGGACATAGGGGGACACTGCGGGACACAGTGGTACACAGCGGGGACACAGAGGGACATAGCAGTTACACAGCGAGGACACACCAGGGACACAGCGGGAAACAGCGGGGACACAGCGGGGACACAGCAGGGGACACAGTGGGGGACAGAGCGGTAAACAGCGGGGGACACAGCGGTACTCAACTGGGGACACAGCAAAGAACACAGCGGGAAACAGCGGGGGACACAGGGGAACACAGCGGGACACAGCCGGACACAGCTGGGGACACAGCGGGTGACACAGCAGGGGAAACAGTGGGAAACAGTGGGGGAAACAGCGAGGACACAGCAGGACACAGCGGGGGACACATCAGGACACAGCGGGGTATACAGAGGCAGACACAGCGCTACACATCAGGACACAGCGGGGACACAGCAGGACACAGCGGGACACAGCGGGGGACACACCGGGGGAGAGCAGGCACACAGCGGGACACAGCGGGACACAGCGGGACACAGCGGGGAACACAGCGGGACACACAGCGGGACACAGCGGGACACAGCGGGGGACACAGCATGGACACAGCGGGTTACAGCGGGGAAATAGTTGGGGACACAGCGGGGGACACAGCGGAATACAGAAGGACACAGCGCGGACACAGCGGAATACAGAAGGACACAGCGCGGACACAGCGGGACACAGGAGGACACAGCCGGGACACGGCGGGGACACAGCGGGGGACACAGTGGGACACAGCTGGGATACAGAGAGGACACAGCAGGGACACTGCCGGACACAGCGGGTCACAGCGGGGAAATAATGGGGGACACAGCGGGATACAGAAGGACACAGCGAGGACACTGCGGGGACATAGGGGGACACTGCGGGACACAGTGGGAAACAGCGGGGACACAGAGGGACATAGAGGTTACACAGCGAGGACACACCAGGGACACAGCGGGACACAGCGGGGACACAGCGGGACACAGTGGGAAAGAGCAGGACACAGAGGGGGTCACAGTCGGGGACACAGCGGGGTAGAGCGGCACACAGTGGGGACACAGCAGGGGACAGAGCGGGGGACACAACGGGTGACACAGCGGGACACAGTGGGGTACACAAAGGGACACAGTGGGGGACACTGTAGCGGACACAGTGGGACATTTCGGGACACAGCGGGACACAGGGGGGAACACAGCGGTGGACACAGTGGGACACAGCGGTGAAATA
>NW_012323628.1:0-1482 GCF_000151885.1 Dipodomys ordii
GGCACAGTGGGGACAGAGCGGGACACAGCGGGAACACAGCGAAAGACAAAGCGGGGGACAAAGCGAGACTCCACTGGACACAGTGGGACAGAGCGGGGAACATCGGGGACACAGTGGGGACACAGCAAGGACAGAGCGGGGGACACAGCAGTACACAGAGGGACACAGCGGGGACACAGCAAGGACACAGCGGGGGACACAGCGGGACACAGCGGGACACAGTGGGGACACAGCGGGGGACACAGCGGGGCACACAGCGGGACACAGCGGGGGAGAGCGAGGACAAAGAGGGACACAGCGGGGACACAATGGGACACAGTGGGGGTCATAGCGAGGACACGGCGGGACACAGGAGGACAAAGCGAGGACACAGCGGGGACACAGCGGGGGACACAGCGGGACACAGCCAGACACAGCTGTAACAAAGCTGGGACACAGCGGGACACAGCGGGACACAGTGGGACACAGCGGGGACACAGCGGGGACACAGCGGGACACAGCGGGACATAGTGGGACTCAGTGGAGGACACAGCAGGGGACACAACGGGAGACACAGCGGGAAACAGCGGGACACAGCGGGACACAGTGCGGGACACAGTGGGGGACAAAGAGGCGGACACAGCGGGACAGAGCGGGACACATCGGGGACACAGCGGGGACACAGCGGGACACAGCGGGGACAAAGTGGGACACAGCGTTACACATCGGGGACACAGCGGGGACACAGCGGGGACACAGCAGGGGACACAGGAGGACACAGAGGGAACAAAGGGGGTGACAGAGCGGGACACAGCGGGGACAAGAGGGAGACACAGCGGGACACAGCGGGGACACAGCAGGGGCACAGTGGGAAACAGCGGGACACAGCGGGGGACAAAGCCCGACACACCGGGATACAGCGGGACACAGCGGGGGACACAGCGGGACACAGTGGGACACACCGGGATACAGCGGGACACAGCAGGGGACACAGCGGGACACAGCGGAACAGAGCGGGGACACAGCGGGCATAAAGCGGGGGACACAGCAGGGGACACGGAGCCGCACACAGCGGGAGAGAGTGGAACACAGCAGGGACACAGCGGGGACACAGCGGGCAGCGGGACACAAAGGGACACAGCAGGGACACAGCGGGGGACACAGCGGGACACAGCTTGGGACAGAGCGGGACACAACGTGGACACAGCGGGACACAGCGAGACACAGCAGTGACAAAGCAGCAGCACAGCGGGATACATCGGGACACAGCGGGACACAGCGGGGGACAGAGGGGACACACCGCTGGACAACGGGGACACAGCAGGACAGCGCGTGGGTCACAGTGGGAAACATCAGGGACACAGGGGGACACAGGGGCCGACACAGAGGGACACAGGAGGACACAGTGTGACAGAGCGGGGACACAGCGGGGACAAAGCAGGGGACACAGTGGGAGACACAGCGGTAAACAGCGGTGGACACAGCAGGACACAGCGGGGTCCA
>NW_012323629.1:0-1482 GCF_000151885.1 Dipodomys ordii
TGCGGGGCACACAGCGGTACACAGCGGGGACACAGCGGGGACACAGCGGGACACAGAGGGACACAGCGGGGGACACAGGGGGGACACAGCGGGACACAGTGGGGGACACAGCGAGGACACATTGGGACACAGCAGAGACACAGCGGGACGCAGCGGGGGACACAGCAGTACACATCGGGACACAGCGGGACACAGCGAGGGACGCAGAGGGGTACACAGCGGGATAAAGCGGGGAACACAGCAAGGACACAACGGGATCACGCGGGACACAGCGTCGATACAGCGGGAACACAGCGGGACAAAGCGGGAGACACAGCGGGACACAGCGGGCACACAGCGGGGACACAGCGGGACACAGCGGGACACAGCGGGGACAGAGCGGGACACAGTCGGACACAGCGGGACACAGCGGGGGACACAGCGGGAGACAAAGAGGGACACCACGGAACACAGCAGGACACAGCAGGAAACAGCAGTGACACTGCGGGGACACAGTGGGACACAGCGGGGGACACAGCGGGACACAGAGGGGGACAGAGCGGGACAGAGTGGGGGACACAGCCGGACACAGCAGGGGAAACAGTGGGGGGCACAGCGGGACACAGCGGGACACATCGAGGACACAGCGGGACAGAGCGGGACACTGCAGGGCACAGCGGGGGACACAGCGGGTCACAGCGGGGGACAAAGCGAGGACACAGCGGAACACAGAGTGGGACACAGTGAGGACACAGCGGGACACAGCGGGGCACAGCCGGGTCCCAGCAGTGGACACAGTGGGACACAGCGGTGGACACAGCGGGACACAGAGGGAGACACATGGAGGACTCAGCGGGACAAAGCGGGGACACAGCGGCGACTCACCGGGGGACACAGTTGGGGACAAAGCGGGACACCACAGAACACAGTGGGAAACTGCGGGACACAGCGGGGAAACTGCGGGGAAACAGGGGGAAAAAGCGTGGGACACATAGGGACACAGCGGGGGACACAGTGGGGGACACAGCGGGACACAGCGGGGAACACAGTGAGGACACAGCGGGACCCAGCGGTACACAGCGTCGATACAGCGGGGACACAGCGTTACACAGTGTGGTACACAGCTGTGAACACAACGGGACACAGTGGGGGCACAGCGAGACACAGCGGGACACAGCGAGGACACAGCGGGACACAGCGCTGACACTGCGGGGGACACAGCGGGGGACACAGCGGGGGACACAGCCGGACACAGCCGGACACAGCGGGGACACAGGGGGGACACAGCGGGACCCAGGGCGGGACACAGTGAGGACACATTGGGACACAGCGGGGACACAGCGGGACTCAGCGGGGGACACAGCAGTACACAGCGGGACACAGCGGGACACAGTGGGGGACACAGAGGAGTAAACAGCGGGACACTGCGGGGAACACAGCGAGGACACAGCGGGACCAAGCGGGACACAGCGTCGATACAGCGGGGACTCAGCGGGACACAGC
>NW_012323630.1:0-1482 GCF_000151885.1 Dipodomys ordii
AACCTTAAAGCAGAAAGAAGAAGCAGGAGAAGCAGAAGAAGCAGAATCTGAGAAGAAGAAGGAGAATCCAGAAGAGAAGCGGAAGCAGAAAGAGAAGCAAAAGCAGAAGGAGAAGCAGAAGAAACAGAAGAAGCAGGGGCAGTAGCAGAAGAAGCAGAAGATTCAGAAGGAGAAGCAGAAGGAAAAGCAGAAGAACTAGAAGGAGAAGGAGAAGGAGAAACAGGAGTAGAAGCAGAAAGAGAAGCAGAAGAAGGAGCAGGAGAAGGAAAAGCAGCAGGAGAAACAGAAAGAGCAGCAGAAGGAGAAGCAGGAAATGCAGAAACAGGAGAAGAACAAGCAGAAGAAAGAGGAAAAGGACAAGAAGCAGAAGCAGAAGGAGAAGCAGAAAGAGAAGGAGGGGAAGCAGAAGAAGCAGAAGCAGGAGAAGCAGAAGCATAAGAATCCGAAGAAGCAGAAGCAGAACCTGAAGCAGAAGGAGAAGCAGGAGAAGCAGAAGAATCAGAATCTGGAGAAGCAGAATGAGAAGCAGAAGGAGAAGCAGAAGCAGAAAGAGAATCAAAAGCAGAAGGAGAAGCAGAAGAAACAGAAGAAGTATAAGCAGTAGCAGTTGTAGCAGAAGCAGAAGGAAAAGCAGAAGAACAAGAAAGAGAAGGAGAAACAGAAGGAGAAGCAGAAGGAGAAGCAGAAAGAGAAGCAGGTAAAGCAGAAGAAGAAGAATCAGAAGGAGAAGCAGAAGAAGGAGAAGGAGAAGCAGAAGCAGAAGAAGATGCAGAAGGAGAAGCAGGAAAAGCAGAAGAAGCAGAAGCAAAAGGAGAAGCAAAAGAATGAGAAGGAGAATCAGAGGCAGAAGACGAAGCATAAGCACAAGCACAAGCAGAAGGAGATGCAGAAGGAGAAGCAGGAGAAGCAGAAGATGCAGAAGCTGAAGGAGAAGCAGAAGTAGGAGAAGGAGAAGGAGGAGAAGTAGAAGCAGAAGGACAAGCAGAAGCGGAATGAGAAGCAGAAAGAGAAGCAGGAGAAGCACAAGATGCAGAAGCAGAAGAAGCCGAAAGAGAAGAAGCAGAAGAAGCAGAAACAGAATCAGAAGTAGAAGCAGAAGCATAAGGAGAAGCAGCAGAACAAGTAGAACCAGAAATTCAGGCAGGAGAAACAGAAGAAGCAGAAGCAGAAACAGAAGGAGAAGCAAAAAGAGAAGCAGAAGGAGAAGTAGAAGAAGCAGCAGAAGGAGAAGCAGCAGAAGAAGCAGAAAAACAAGCAGGAGAAGCAGAAGCAGAAAGAGAAGTAGAAGCAGAAGAAGCAGAAGCAGAAGAAGAAGCAGTAGAAGCATAAGAAGCAGAAGCAGGAGAAGAAGAAGCAGAAGAAAAAAAGAAGCATAAGAAGCGGAAGCTGAAGCAGAGGGAGAAAAAGAAGAAGGAGAAGGAGCAGCAGAAGTTGAATCAGAAGGATATGCAGATGCAGAAAGAGAAGCAGAAACAGAAGGTG
>NW_012323631.1:0-1482 GCF_000151885.1 Dipodomys ordii
CAGAAAGAGAATGGAGGGGAAGCAGATGTAAGTTGAAGCAGGAGAAGCAGAAGCATAAGAATCTTAAGAAGCAGAAGGAGAATTGAAGCAGATCGTGAAGCAGGAGAAGCAGAAGAAGCAGAAGCGGGTTAATTTTTTTTTTTGTTGAATCAGAAGAAGGAGAAGGAGCAGAAGCAGATGGTGAAGGAAAAGCAGATGGAGAAGCAGTATGAGAATCTGGAATAGCAGATGAAGCTGAAGCAGGAGAAGCAGAAGCAGAAGAATCAGGAGAAAGACAAGAAGCAGAAGCAGAAGGAGAAGCAGAAAGAGAAGGAGGGGAAGCAGAAGGAGAAACAGAATCAGAAGAAACATCTGAAAGAGAAGCAGAAGCAGAAGAAGATGCAGAAGGAGAAGCAGGAGAAGCAGAAGAAGCAGAAGCAGAAGGAGAAGTAGAAGAAGGAGAAGGAAGAGCCGCAGAAGCAATAGGAGAAGCAGAAAGAGAAGCAGAAGCAGAATGAGAAGCAGAAAGTGAAGCAGTAGAAGCAGAAGAAGCAGGAAAAGCAGAAGCAGAAGAAGAAGAAGAAGAAGAAGCATAAGGAGAAGCATAAGGAGAAGCATAAGGAGAAGTATAAGGAGAAGGAGTAGAAGCAGAAGAAGAAGAAGCAGGAGAAGCAGAAGCAGAAGAAAAAGAATAATCAAAAGAAGCAGAAGCAGAAGCAGTGGGAGAAGCAGAAGAAGGAGAAGGAGAAGGAGCAGCAGAAGGAGAAGCAGAAGCAGAAAGAGAAGCAGAAACAGTAGGAGAACAAGAAGGAGAAGCAGGAGAATCAGAAGAAGCAGAAAGAGAAGGAGAAGAAGGAGAAGCAGAAGTAGAATCAGAAGAAACAGAAGAAGAAGTAGCAGAAGAAACAGAAGCAAAAGAAACAGAAGAAGGAGAAGAGCAGAAGCAGAAGCAGAAGGAGAAGCAGAAGCAGAAGGAGAAGCAGAAAGAGAAGCAGGAGAACCAGAAGAAGCAGGAGAAACAGAAGCAGAAGAAACAGGAGAAGCCGAAGAAGCAGAAGCAGAATCTGAAGCAGAAGGAGAAACAGAAGAAGCACAATCTGAAGCAGAAGCAGAAGAAACAGAAAGAGTAGAATAAGCAGAAGCAGAAGCACCAGGACAAGCAGAAGAACAAGAAGGAGAAGGCGAAAGAGAAGGATTAGGAGTAGGAGAAGCAAAAGGATAAGCTGAAGCAGAAAGAGACGCAGAAGGAAAAGCAGCAGGAGAAGTAGGAGAAGCAGGAGAAGCAGAAGCAAGAGAAGCAGAAGAAACACAAGACGCAGAAGCAGAATGAGAAGCAGAAGGAGAAATTGAAGCAGAAGGAGAAGCAGAAGGAGAAGCAGAAGAAGGAGTAGTAGAAGCAGAAAGAGAAGCAGAACGTGAAGCAGGAGGAGCAGAAGAAGGAGAAGCAGAAACAGAAGAAGGAGAAGAAGCAGAAGCAGAAGGAGAATCAGAAACAGAAGGAAA
>NW_012323632.1:0-1482 GCF_000151885.1 Dipodomys ordii
CTTCTCTTTCTCCTTCTCCTTATCCTTCTCCTTCATCTACATCTTCTTCTGCTTCTGTTTCTCCTTCTACATCTACTTCAATTTCTCCTTCTGCTTCTCTTTCTACTTCTCATTCTGCTTCTGCTTCTCCTTCTACTTCTGCTTCTCCTCCTTCTCCTTCTCCTACTTCTGCTTCTCTTTCAGCTTCTACTTCTTCTACTTCTCCTGCTTCTCCTTCTGCATCTCCTTCTGCTAGTGCTTGTCCTTATGCTTCTTCTTCTGCCTCTGATTCCCTTCTCCTTCTTTTGCTTCACCTTTTGCTTCTGCTTCTTCTGCTTTTCCTGCTTCTCCTTCTTCTTCTGCTTCTTCTGCTTCTCCTTCTGCATCTTCTTCTACTTCTGCTTCTCCTTCTCCTTCTTCTGCTTCTCCTTCTGATTCTCCTTCTGCTTCTTCTTCTTCTGCTTTACCTGCTTCTCTTTCTGCTTCTCCTTCTGTTTCTCCTTCTGTTTCTCCTTCTCCTTCTTGTTCTTCTGCTTTTCCTTCTGCTTTTCCTACTGCTTCTGCTACAACTGCTACTGCTTCTACTTCTTCTGTTTCTTCTGCTTCTCCTTCTGCTTTTGATTCTCTTTCTGCTTCTGCTTCTCCTTCTGCTTCTCATTCTGCTTCTAAAGATTCTGCTTCTTCTGCTTCTCCTGCTTCTCCTTCTGCTTCAGGTTCTGCTTCTGCTTCTTCGGATTCTTATACTTCTGCTTCTCCTGCTTCTGCTTCTTCTGCTTCCCCTCCTTCTCTTTCTGCTTCTCCTTCTGCTTCTGCTTCTTGTCCTTCTCCTGTTTCTTCTGCTTGTTCTTCTCCTGTTTCTGCATTTCCTGCTTCTCCTTCTGCTGCTGTTTCTGTTTCTCCTGCCGCGTTTCCTTCTACTGCTCCTTCTTCTGCTTCTCTTTCTGCTTCTACTCCTGTTTCTCCTTCTCCTTCTCCTTCTAGTTCTTCTGCTTTTCCTTCTGCTTCTCCTTCTGCTTCTGAATCTTCTGCTTCTTCTGATACTGCCTCTGCTTCTTCTGTTTCTTCTGCTTCTCCTTCTGCTTTTGCTTCTCTTTCTGCTTCTGCTTCTCCTTCTGCTTCTCCAGATTCTGCTTTTTCTGCTTCTCCTGCTTCTCCTTATGCTTCAGGGTCTGCTTTTGCTTTTTCGGCTTCTTCTCCTTCTGCTTCTCCTGCTGCTGCTTCTTCTGCTTCTCCTGCTTCTCTTTCTGCTTTTCCTTCTGTTTCTGCTTCTCCTTCTCCTTCTGCTTCTTCCCCTTCTTCTGTTTCTTCTGCTTCGGCTTCTCCAGCTTCTTCTTCTCCTGCTTCTCGTTCTGCTTCTCTTTCTGCTTCTCTTTCTCCTTCTCCTTGTCCTTCTCCTTCTTCTGCTTCTTCTTCTGCTTCTGCTTCTCCTTCTGCTTCTGCTTCAATTTCTCCTTCTGCTTCTCCTTCTGCTTCTGCGCCTTCTGTTTCTTCTGCTTCTCCTGC
>NW_012323633.1:0-1482 GCF_000151885.1 Dipodomys ordii
GGGGTGAGGTGATATCTCAATGTTGTTTTGATTTGCATTTCTTTTATGGCTAGAGATGTTGAACATTTCTTCATGTGTCTATAGCCCATCTTCTTTCTTCTTCAGAGAAGTTTCTCTCTAAGTCTTTCGCCCACTTATCTATTGGGCAGTTGTTTCTTTGGGGATTTGTTGTTGGGGGGTTTAATTTTTTGAGTTCCAAGTATATTTTAGATATGAGACCCTTGTCCGTTGTATGGCTAGTAAAGATCTTCTCCCAATCTGTGGGCTTTCTATTGATCTTGCTAGCTATGTCATTTGCCCTGCAGAAGCTCTGCAACTTTATGCAATCCCATTTGTCCAACCTTTCTTTGATTTGTTGTGTTTCCGGGTCTCTATTCAAAAAATTTCGGCCTGTGCCAAGGAGACATAAGGTTTCTCCTATTCCATCCTGTAATGTTTTCAGAGTGTCTGCTTTGACTTCAAGGTCTTTGATCCATTAGGAGTTGATTCTGATGCAGGGTGATATATAAGGATCTAGCTTTAGTTTTCTACACGTAGTTAACCAATTTTGCCAGCACCATTTACTGAAGAGGCTGGCTTTCTTCCATTCTATTGTTTTGGCTCCCTTCTCGAAGATTAGATGGCTATAGGTCTGTAGGTTCATTTTTGGGTTTTCAATTCTATTCCATTGGTCCTGAGGTCTGTTCTTATGACAATACCAAGCTGTTTTGATTACTATGGCTTTATAGTAGAGTTTGAAATTTGGTATTGATATTCCTCCAGCAGTGTTCTTTCCGTTGAGGAGCGTTTTTGCTATTCAGGGTCTTTTATTGTTCCATATGAATTTTTGGGTTGCCTCTTCTATTTCCTTTGCTTTTCTAAGGAATTACACTATTTTAGTTCTCCTTTGAATCTACCATATTTCAGTTAACACACTTACAAATAGGATTGCATCAAACTTAAAAGTTTCTGCATGACAAAAGACAACCAATAAGCTAAAAAAGACAGCCTACAGAATGGGAGAGTTAGCTATACATCAGACAATGGCCCAATATCCAGACAGCTTAAAAAATTAAATCCTCAAAGAACTAACAAATTAATAAATAGGCTAATGAACCAAAGATAGACTTCTCAGAAGTAAAAATGGACAGTAGACACATGAAGCAATGTTCAACATCTCTGGCTATAAAAGAAATGCAAAAGGGGACAACATTGAGATTCCACTTCATCTCAGTTAGAATGGCCATTATCAGGAAAACAAATGATAGTAAATACTGGTGAAGATGTGTCTAAAACTTTACTACACTATGGGTGGAAATGTAAACGTTTTCCACTACTCTAGAAAGCATTATAGAGGTTCCTCAAAAAGCTCAACATAGAACTACCTACTATCCAGCAAGTCTACTTCTGGGAATTTATTCACATTTCATTATACAACTAACCCTCAGTTTAACTGGTGATACCTAATATATTTTCAGTAATGCTGAACGGAATGACTATAAA
>NW_012323634.1:0-1482 GCF_000151885.1 Dipodomys ordii
AATTTTCCCATCCTTTTAATTCATGTCACTAGTTAGTCAGGATCGAAAGTTCATGTTAAGTCACAGCAGCCGCCTAACCTGGGAAAATAAAGACAGCCCTGTCCAAATGGTCCGAGACATCGCATTTTAAACTCTGCAAAGGGTACTACTCCGGAAAGTAGGCCTTCACCAGATCTCTGTGGGCCTTTACGACATAATGCCGCAGTAGACTGTTTAAGGGTCAGGCAGATGGATCAGCTCCCCCTCCCCCTCCGCAACACGTCCGCTGGCGGTCGAAACCCCGCCCTCCCCCCTCCCCGTCTTCATGGCTACGACAGAGGAAAAGCAAATGATGATAATAATGAATCATAACAACCTATATGTATGTGTATGTCAGAACTCTCACTCCCCACTGCCGGGTAGGTGAGGACTGACTGACTGAGTGAGTGACTGACCCGACCCGTGTTTTGCCCCTCCCGCCGCCCCATCCACCTTGTCGACGGCGAAAGCGCGCCATCTAGTGGTGGTTTTGTGAATTGCAGTTTTCTCTCATGAAATGCATGGGGGAAAAATAAGAACAAACAAACCACGCACTGACTGACTGAGAAAACCGGCCCAGGCTGGCTGGCCCCGAGAGAGACTGCCTTCTTTTCAGAGAAGGGGTGGGGTGGGGATGATGATGTGCCTCGTTGGAGTATGGGGCCCATGCATAGGCAGGCAGGCAGGCAGGCAGGCTCGGAGTGGGACCGTTGTGTGTTGGAGCGCCAGTACAGTAGCTCAAGGGCCAGGATTGACTGGCAAGTCGAGAGGAAAAGGAGGGAGGGAGTGCGGGCGGGCGGCCGGGCGGGAGAGAGAATTCAAACGAGAGAGAGAGAGAGAGAGAGACAGACAGACAGACAGACAGTCAGACAGACAGAGACAAAGAGAGACACAGAGAGAGAAATAGAGAAACAGAAACAGAGAGACAAGAGACAGAGACGTGGTGAATTGGTCCGGCTGGACTACATACATGCTCTGTCGCGTCCGATCTTTGAGTTTCCTCAAAGATGCACGCACGCACACACACAGATACACTGAGATGCCCTCTGCCCCCTCTTCCCTCCTCTCCAATTCCCCCGCCCCCTCCCCCCTCCCCCCCCCGTCAGGCACCAGAAATGAGATCCCTCCCCTTCGCCTATTGCGTCAATTACAAACAAAAGGCAGCGTGAGATTCAAGCAAATTTGTTTTATTTTGTTCCGAGGGTAGGGTTGTGGATTTTGGTGCGGGGGAGGGGGGTCGGAGGTCGTGGTCCTGGTCGAATAATCGCCTGCGGGGGGGGGTGAGGATGGACGGTTACGCCACCTGCATGGATGGCTCGCGTTCCCCTCTGGCTGTCTGGTTGCCGCTGAGTGCTTCAGATATCACCATCGGGTCAGGAAGCAGGGGCTGGAAGATAAAGAGATATTAAAGAGATAATTAGTAGCAGGACTCCAGGGAAGCCCGAAGGCGGGGGGGGGGCGTGA
>NW_012323635.1:0-1482 GCF_000151885.1 Dipodomys ordii
TGGAGAAGAAGAAGGAGAACCTGAAGGAGAAGCAGAAGTAGAAAGAGAAGCAAAAGCAGAAGGAGAAGCTGAAGAAACTGAAGAAGTAGAATCAGTAGCAGAAGAAGCTGAAGATGCAGAAGCAGAAAGAGAATCAGAAGTAATAGCAGAAGAATGAGAAGGAGAAGCAGAAGGAGAAGCAGGAAAAGAAGAAGAAGCAGAAGCAGATGGAGAAGAAGGAGAAGGAGAAGCAGAAGCAGAAGAAGAAGCAGAAGGAAAAGCACAAGCAGAAGGAGATGCAGAAGGAGAAGCAGAAGAAACAGAAGCAGAAGGAGAAGAAGAAGGAGAAGAAGTAGAATCAGAAGAAGCAGAAGCAGAAATAGAAAGAGAAGCCGACGAAGAGAAGCAGAACCAGAAGCAGGAGACAGAAGAAGCAGAAGCGGGAGAAGCAGAAGAAGAAGAAACAGAAGAAGGAGAAGGAGCAGAAGGAGAAGCAGAAAGAGAAGCAGGAAAAGCAGAAGAAGCAGAAGCACTAGAAGCAGAAGCAGAAAACAGGAGAAGGACAAGAAGCAAAGCAGAAGGAGAAGCAGAAACAGAAGGAGAAGCAGAAAGAGAAAGAGGGGAAGCAGAAGAAGCAGAAGCAGGAGAAGCAGAAGCATAAGAATCCGAAGAAGCAGAAGCAGAACCTGAACCAGAAGGAGAAGCAGGAGAAGGAGAAGAAGCAGAATCTGGAGAAGCAGAATGAGAAGCTGAAGTAGAAGCAGAAGCAGAAGAAGAAAGAGAATCAAAAGCAGAAGGAGAAGCAAAAGACACAGAAGAAGCAGAAGCAGCAGCAGTTGCAGCAAAAGCAGAAGGAGAAGCAGAAGGAAAATCAGAAGAACGAGAAGCAGAAGGAGAATCAGAAGGAGAAGCAGAAGAAGCAGAAGGAGAAGCAGAAGGAGAAACAGAAGCAGAAGAAGCAGCAGAAGGAAAAGCTGAAGCAGAAGAAGATGCATAAGGAGAAGCAGAAGAAGCAGAAGCAGAAGGAGAAGGAGAAGTAGGAGAAGGAGAAGGAAGCGCCGCAGAAGCAATAGGAGAAGCAGAAGGAGAAGCAGAAGCAGAATGAGAAGCAGAAAGTGAAGCAGTAGAAGCAGAAGAAGCAGGAAAAGAAGAAGCAGAAGAAAGAGAAGAAGAAGAAGAAGAAGAAGAAGAAGAAGAAGAAGAAGAAGAAGAAGAAGAAGAAGAAGAAGAAGAAGAAGAAGGAGAAGGAGAAGGAGAAGCATAAGGAGAAGACGTAGAAGCAGAAGAAGCATAAGCAGGAGAAGCAGAAGCAGTACAAAAAGAATAAGCATAAGAAGAAGAATCAGAGGGAGAAGCAGAAGAAGGAGAAGGAGCAGCAGAAAGAGAAGTAGAAGGAGAATCAGAAGGAGAAGCAGAAGAAGGAGTAGCAGAAGAAGCAGCAGAAGGAGAAGCAGAAGCAGAAGAAGATGCAGAACGAGAAGCAGGAGAAGCAGAAGAAGCAGA
>NW_012323636.1:0-1482 GCF_000151885.1 Dipodomys ordii
CCCACCCGGGAGCCCGCGGGGAAGCGGCTCCGGTCTGCAGGCGATGCTGCGGGTCTCGGGTCCGAGCGGCCCGGATCCGGGTTGGGGCCGGGTGTCCGGTCGTGACAGAGGTCCTCAAGTCGAGCGATGCCCCGGTGTGGAGGTCTGGCCGGCCACTGCTGCCGCCACGCGCACCTCGGGCCGCGCAGGAGCGTAGCGCCGAGTCGAGGGCTGTGGCCATCTCCCCATAACACCTCGATGTACCGCGAATGTGAATGGGATGGTTTCTCTGACTATGGATGGTTGGTGCACAATGGCCCGTCCCTGTGCGTGAGATCAGCCGGTTTCTAGGACTCAGATCACACACCTAGATACCTGTGTGCACACACACAGGTCACACACAGATCACACACCTAGACCACACACCTAGATGCCTGTGTGTACACACACAGATCACACACCCAGATGCCCGTGTGTACACACACAGATCACACACCTAGATGCCCGTGTGCACACACACAGATCACACACAGATCACACACCTAGACCACACACCTAGATGCCCGTGTGTACACACACAGATCACACACCCAGATGCCCGTGTGTACACACACAGATCACACACCTAGATGCCCGTGTGCACACACACAGATCACACACCTAGATACCCGTGTGTACACACAGATCACACACCTAGATGCCCGTGTGCACACACACAGATCACACACAGATCACGCACCTAGATACCCGTGTGTACACACAGATCACACACCTAGATGCCCGTGTGCACACACACAGATCACACACAGATCAAGCACGTAGATGCCCATGTGTACACACAGATCACACACCTAGATGCCCTGTGCACACACACAGATCACACACAGATCATTCACCTAGATGCCCGTGTGTACACACACAGATCACACACAGATCAAGCACCTAGATGCCCATGTGTACACACAGATCACACACCTAGATGCCCGTGTGCACACACACAGATCACACACAGATCATACACCTAGATGCCCGTGTGTACACATAGATCACACACTTAGATGTCCGTGTGCACACACACAGATCACGCACCTAGATACCCGTGTGTACACACACAGATCACACACAGATCATACACCTAGATGTCCGTGTGCACACACACAGATCACACACAGATCACGCACCTAGATGCCCGTGTGTACACACACAGATCACACACCTAGATGTCCGTGTGCACACACACAGATCACGCACATATATGCCTGTGTGCACACACACCTCAGCACAGGCAATGCCAACACCGAAGGAGACACGCTAGTTACACACTCACCCTAGGAAGATGCAGAAACACACACACGCCCCTAGGGGATGTTCACCCTCCTAATCACATGGAGATGGACAGAGAAAACAAAATAGGATCTACTTCACTGAAGTAGTGTGGATATGTTTGTTAATTTTATGTAATAGTAATAAGGCAAGGAAACAAGACTGAAGCTCCCGACAGGG